>NC_091584.1:23440868-23445868 GCF_042767895.1 Penaeus vannamei
CCCTTTCCTTTTCACCCTCCCTCTCTCCCTCCCTCTCACCCCTCTCCCTTTCCCCATCTCTCTCCTCTCTCACCCTCTCTCCCTCCCCCTCCCTCTCTCCCTCTCCCTTTTACTCCCTCTCCTCACCTTTTTTCCATCCCTCTCCCCATCCCTCTCCCCATCCCTCTCCCTATCCCTCTCCCTTTCAGCCCCCTCTCTCCCTCCCTCTCACACTTTCCCTTTCCCATCTCCCCCCTCTCCTCTCCCCATCCGTCCCTCTCCCTCTCCCCATCCCTCTCTCTCCCTCCCCATCTCACTCTCTCACCATCTCCCCATCTTACCCCATCCCTCTCCCCTCCCTTTCACCTTTCCCCTCCCTTTTCCCTTTCACCTCTCTCCCTCTCTCCCCCTCTCCCCCATCCCACACTTTCCTCATCCCTCTCCCTCCCTATCACCTTCCCATCCCTCTCTCTTCCTCTCCCCATCTCATCCTTTCCCATCCTTCTCCTTTTCACCCCTCCCTTCCCCCATCTCTCCCATCCCTCTCCCTCCCTCTTACCCTCCTCTCTCACTCCTCCTCTCACCCTCTACCTTCCCTCCTCTCACCCTCTCCCTCTCCTCATCCCTTTCACCCTCCCTCTCACCCTCTCCCTTCCCCCATCTCTCCCTCCCTCCCTCTCCATCCATCCCTCCCTCTTACCCTCCCTCTCACCCTCTCCCTCTCCCCATCTCTCCCTTGTAACCTTTCACTCCCCATCTGTGACCCTATTTCCCATAGACGTCAAAGAAGGTGTGGTTCTACATCTTCATCAACACCTTCGCTGTTAAAGGAAGGTGAGAAAGAGAGAGAGATTGTCGATTCTTCCTTTCCCTTTTCGCTTTTTGTTTGTTTTTGTTTGTTTGTTTGTTGTTTGTGGTGGTGGTGGTGGGGGGTAAGGATGGTATCTTTATTTTGGGTATGTTTATTATTTGTTATTGTATTTGTGTTATTATCTTTACTATTATTATTATCATTGTTGATATGGTAATAATGAAAATGGCGATTATTATTGTTATCATAATCATTATTATCCCGATTATTATTATCATTATCATAATTATTATTATCCCTATTATCTCTATCATCATTATCATCTTTATCATTATTCTTGTTTCTGATGATTGATTTTCAATTATTATCCTTCCATGTGAGTTTTATTTTTGTTATCTTAATTTGTCTGATGTTAAGATTGCACAAGTCTACCTTGGCTTACCTATTACGCAATATATAAAGATATTTAGCGTGCTGATGATAGGAACGTAAATTAAAAGGCCGTAGTAACAGTACTAGGAGATGATGATAGAGACAGAGGGGATAAAGGAGAGGGGAAGGAGAAAAGAAAAGAGAAAGAGGAGAAGCGAAAGATAGGAAGAGGGTGGCATTCCCAGAGGTCCTGTTAGTTATTGTTATTATAATTATCGTTTATTATCTTTTATCATTTTGATTTTTTTCTCTTTTTTATCATTATCATTATCATTTTAGTTTTTTATCACTATTATTGTTATTATCATTTTGTTGTTATTATCATTTTGTTGTTATTATCATTTTGTTGTTATTATCACTATTATTGTTATTATCATTTTTGTTATTATCATCACTATTATTAATATTATCATTGTTATTGTTATTTTTGTATCCTTAGTATCCATATGACTGTTAACATTATCATTATAGTTATTGTTATTCTTATTATCATCATTCACCTTAATATTATTGCCGTTGTTATCATTACTATTATTATTATTATTATTATTATCATTACTACTACTACTACTACTACTGATATCCTAATTATAATCATTATTATTATTATCATTGCTATTGTTGTTATTACAATCATCATTGCAATGTTTATGAGAATCATTAATATTGGTATTGTTATGATCATAAGTGTGATAGTGATGATAATAATAATAATGATAACAGTAACAATAGTATTTGTGTCATAATTATTATCATTATCTCTATTGTGGTTATGGTCATGATTATAATGATGCTAATGATAGTAATTTTTATTATTGCCATAGCTATCATCATTATTATCATTATTATTTTCTTATTGTTGAAATTACTATTATTATCCTCACCATCACCATCATCACTGTTATTATCTTTATTATCACCATCATAACCACTATCGTTAAAAGAAAAGGAAACAAACAAACGCTTTTCTCAAACATTCTATTAAAGAAAACAAACAAAAGAAAAATCATTAACAAACGCATCATCAATTATAATTATAATTATAATAATCAAAAAAATCAATCAATCACATCGAATCAATTCTCGACGCAGGAACAAGATGAACAAATTCACGATCAACAGCTGTTCTCCTCGAGGAACTATTTTCATCGCCCGTTCAGCAAGAGTAATGGTTTATTCGAGTTCACTGACGACTCGGGTGAACAGTATTCTGAACAGCGTCGCGGCGGTGAACAAGAAGACAAAAGCGTCAGTTTAGAGGGATTTCAATAAGGATTTGTGATGCTTTGATGTGTTGGTTTGTCAGGATAATTGGCATGGTGATGAGGTCGCCGCCACGTTCAGTTGAACAGATCGGGGTGAACTTTTGAACGTGGAATGATAAATTGTTTGTGTCTGTTTGTTTGTATATGTCTGCCCATATAAATTTCCATAAACACATAAGCATATGAATATATACAGGCACGCATACACACACAAGCATACACGTACACATGTACACACACACACACACACACGCACACACACAGACACACACACACACACACACACACACACACACACACACACACACACACACACACACACACACACACACACACACACACACACACACACACACACACACACACACTCATACACACACACACACACACACACACACACACACACACATACACACACACACACACACACACACAGACACACACACTCAGACACACACACACACACACACACACATATATATATATATGTATATATATATATATATATATATATATATATATATATATATATATATATATCATCACCATTATTGCCATCACATCGTCATCATATATACATACAGTATATATAAGCAGAGAGGGAGAGCGAGGGACAGAGGGAGGGAGATAGATAGATAGATAGATATACATTTACATATACATATATATACTAGAAAGATGTATATAAATACAAATATAAATATATACTTATTTACCTATCTACATTGATAAATAAGTAAATATACTATTTGCCTGTTTCCGCTTTCTGGTTTGCTGCGATGAACTCAAAAAAAAAACGCACAAAAAAACAAAAATACTTTCACTTTTCTTGACCTTCCTTTAGCAACTACATTTAAAAAAAAAAAAAAAAAAAAAAACACCAGCATAATCATCATCATAGTCATTCTCTTCCTCATCACCACCACCATCATCATCACCATCACTGGGTAATATGGAAGGAGAGACGGAGGGAGGGAGAGAAAAGGGGTTTGGAAAAGAATACTATGGGTTCCTTTTTTTCTCTTTTTTTTTTAATCTTCGTTTTCTCTATGCTTTATCTTTGTTTTTTTCATTATTTCTAAATTTTATCCTTTTTTTCTTCTTCTGTGTCTTTTTTTCCTTTTTTCTTCTTTTCCCCTTTCTTTTGTCTTTGCTTCATTTTTTTAGGATTTGTGTATTTTCTTTTTTGTTTCTTTTTCTTTTGTGTTTTTTTTTCTTTCTTTTACGTAATTTCTTTCTTGAGATGTTGTCTTTTATGTTCTGTCTCTCAAATTTATATTCTTGTCATATTTCTCCTTTTCATTATTATTTCTCTTCTCTTCTTCCTTGTTCTTCCCTCCCTTCTTCCTATCTCTATTCATCTTGTCTTTATAATATCTCCTCCCTCCCTCTCCTTTCCTTCTTTCTTTTCTTTCTCTCTTTCCTTCCTTCTTTCCTTCCTTTCTTTCCCTTTCCTTCCTTTTGCCTTCCATCCATCCCTTATCTTCTCCCTCCTCTCACCCACTCCCTCCCTCCCTCCTTTTCCCCACTCCATTGCCTTTCTTCCCTACCATACCCAATCTCTCTCCCTCTCCCTCCCTCTCCCCCCTCTCCCTCCATATCCTCTCTCCCTCTCCTCTCCCTCTCCTCCTCCCTCCCTCCCTCCCTCCCTCCCTCCCTCCCTCCCTCCCTCCCTCCCTCCCTCCCTCCCTCCCTCCCTCCCTCCCTCCCTCCCTCTCCCTCCTCCCTCCTCCCTCCTCCCTCCTCCTCCCTCCCTCCTCCCTCCCTCCTCCCATACCCACCTTCTCCTTACCTTCCTCCATACCTCCCTCCCTCTCCCTCCTTCTCCCTCCCGTCCCTCCCCCTCCTTCCCCTTCCCTCCCTCCCTCCCTCCCCCTTCCCCTTTCCCCTCCCTCTCTCTCCTCCTCCCATACCCACCCTCTCCTCCTTCCTCCTCCCTCTCCCATACCTACCCCCTCTCCCTCCATCCCATACCCACCCTCCTCCCTCCCCCTACCCCTTCCTTCTCCATCCCATACACACCCTCTCCCCTCCCTCCCTCCCTCCTTCCCTCCTCCCTCCCTCCCCCTCCCTCCCTCCCTCCCCTCCATTCATCCCACCCCCTCTCCCTCCCCTTACCCCTCCCTCCCATACCTACCCTCTCCCTCCCATACCCACCCTCCCTCCCTCTCCTCACCCCTCCCTCCCCTCCTTCTATCCCTCCCTTCCATACCTACCCTCTCCCTCCCTCCTCCTCCCTCCCTCTCCCTCCCATACCCACCCTCTCCCTCTCTTCCTCCTCCCTCTCCCTCCTCCCTCCCCCTCCCCCTCCCCCTCCATCTCCCTATCCCTCCTCCCTCCCTCTTCCTTTTCCCTCTCCTCCCTCTCCCTCTCCCTCCCTCTCCCTCTCCCTCTCCCTCCCTCTCCCTCCATCTCCCATACCACCACCTTCCCTCCTCCCTCCCTCCCTCCCTCCCTCCCTCCCTCCCTTCCCCCTCCCTCCCTCCTCCTCCCTCCCTCCCTTTCCCCCTCCT
>NC_091584.1:23450868-23453368 GCF_042767895.1 Penaeus vannamei
TTTGTTTGTTTGTTTTTCTTGTTTTCGTCTTTCTTGATTTAATGGAGGTTTTCGAAATATTTTGCTAGAACAAAAAAGAGAAAAATTAGGAACGTGAGATTATATCCTCATCTTTATTTATTATTGTTTTATTCATCCACTTCATCAACATTTTTACCTTTTTCATCTTCTTCATCCACATATTTATTCTTTTTTTCCTCACATCCTCCTCAAAGTTATCATCGCCCTTTTTCTTTTTTTCTTCTTTTCCTTCTTCCTCGATTTTGACTTCTCTGATTTTTCTCCTTTTCTTCTTTTTTCCCCTTTCTTCTTCTTCTTCCTCTTCTTTATCTCTACAATTCTCCTCCTCTCCGTCTTTTCCTTTTCAGTTCGTTTCTCCTTCTTATTACTCCTCTTCCTTCTTCCTATTCCTCCTTCCTTTTCTTCCTTCTCCTCCTCCCCTTCCTTCTTTTTCTCTTTTTCATATCCATTCTTCTTCCCTCTTCCTTCTTCTTCCCTCTTCCTTCTACCCTTTTTCTCCCTTCCCTTTCCCCCTCTTCCTCCTCTCACCCTCCTCCTCCTCTTCCTCCTCTCCTCTCCCTCCCCTCCCTCCCACCCCTTCCCCCCCTCCCCCATCTTCCTTTCTTCCCCTCCCTTCCTCCTTCCTCTCCTCAACCCTTCCCCTTCCCCCTCCTCCCTCTACCCCCTCCTCCCCTTCCCCCTCCTCTTCCCTTTTTCCCACTCCTCGTTAGCGTCATAGAGCGTCTCAGGGAGTCTGAAAGGGTGAAGGGTGTTTGAGCGAGGGTGGAGGGAGGGAGCAGGGGGGAGAAAGAGGGAGATGGGGAGAAGGGAGAGAGAAGGGAAGGGAGAGAGGGAGCAGGGGGGAAAAAGAGGGAGAGGGGGAGAAGGGAGAGAGGGAGCAGGGGGGAGAAAGAGGGAGATGGGGAGAAGGGAGAGAGAAGGGAAGGGAGAGAGGGAGGAGGGGGGAAAAAGGGGGAGATGGGGAGAAGGGAGAGAGGGAGGAGGGGGGAGAAAGAGGGAGATGGGGAGAAGGGAGAGAGAAGGAAGAGAGGGAGGAGTAGGGGGGAAAAGAGGGAGATGGGGAGAAGGGAGAGAGAAGGGAAGGGAGAGAGGGAGATGGGGAGAATGGAGAGAGGGAGTGCAGGGGGGAGAAAGAGGGAGATGGGGAGAAGGGAGAGAGGGAGCAGGGGGGAGAAAGAGGGAGATGGGGAGAAGGGAGAGAAAGGGAAGGGAGAGAGGGAACAGGGGGGAGAAAGAGGGAGATGGGGGAGAAGGAGAGAGGGAGCAGGGGGGAGAAAGAGGGAGATGGGGAGAAGGGGAGAGAGGGAGCAGGGGGAAGAAAGAGGGGAGATGGGGAGAAGGGAGAGAGGGAGCAGGGGGGAGAAAGAGGGAGATGGGGTGAAGGGAGGGAGGGAGCAGGGGGGAGAAAGAGGGAGATGGGGAGAAGGGAGAGAGAGGGGGCAGGGGGGAGAAAGAGAGTGGGGGAAGGGAGATGAGGAGAAGGGAGAGAGGGAGAGAGAAGGGAAGGGAGAGAAGAAGGAAGGAGAGAGGGAGATAGGAGGGAAAAGAGGGGGGAAGGAAAATGAGGAGAAGGGAGAGAGGGGGGAAGGGAGAGAGGGAGATAGGAGGGAAAAGAGAGGGGGGAAGGGAAATGAGGAGAAGGGAGAGAGGAGGTAAAGAGGAAAGAGGAAGGAAGGGAGAGAGGGAGAGGTAGATGGGGAGGGAATGGATAGAGGAGGGAAGGGAGAGAGAACAAAAAGGGGAAAGGTCGAAAGGAGGGAATTGCAAAATGTGGAAGGAGATGAGGGGGGAAAGGGGGGATGTAAGATGAAGAAAAGAAGGGAGAAGAAAGGGGATGGAAATGAGGGAAGAGGAGAGAGAGAGAGAGAGAGAGAGAGAGAGAGAGAGAGAGAGAGAGAGAGAGAGAGAGAGAGAGAGAGAGAGAGAGAGAGAGAGAGAGAGAGAGAGTGAGAGAGAGAGAGAGGGGGAGGAGAGAGAGAGAGAGAGAGAGAGAGAAAGAGAAAGAAAGAGAAAGAGAAAGAGAAAGAAAGAGAGAGATAAAGAGAGAGAGAGAGAGAGAGAGAGAGAGAGAGAGTGAGGAGGGAGTGAGTGAGCGGAGTGAGTGAGTGAGTGAGTGAGTGAGTGGAGTGAGAGATGAGAGCATATTGAGAGAGTGAGAGAGTGAGAGAGTGAGAGAGTGAGAGAGTGAGAGAGAGAGAGTGAGAGTGAGAGTGAGGAGAGATGAGAAAAGGGGGTGGCGGAAGACAAGAGGGTGAGAGCGAAGTAGAAGAAAGAAAACAGTGGTAGAAAAGAGAGTGGAAAGGAAAAGAATAAAGAGGGAAGAAGAGAGAAGGGTTAAAAGTGAGCAGGAAGGGTGGGAAATGAGAGAAAGAGGTAAGAAAAGAAGGGAACAAGGGAAGGAATAAAAAGTTTACAGGGAAGGGAAGGGAGATAGGGGAGGAAGAGAAAGTTGATATGAAGGAGAGAAGGAGAGGAAGAG
>NC_091584.1:23460412-23465412 GCF_042767895.1 Penaeus vannamei
ATGAATAGAAAGTGAAAGCGAGGGACAGAGAGGAGATAGATAGAACGATATACATATACATATACATATTCATATATATACTAATAAGATGTATATTAATACAAATATAGATATATACTTATTTTCCTATCTACATTGATAAATAAGTCGATATTATTTGCTTGTTCCCGCCTTCTGGTTAGCTGCGATTAACTCAAAAAAAAAAAAAATACTTTCACTTTTCTTGCCATTCCTTTAGCAACTACATTAGAAAAAAGAAAAAAAAAAACAGTAGCATAATCATCATCATCGTCATTATCTTCCTCATCACCACCATCATCATCATCCCCTCCGGGTTATGGAAGGAAAATGGGGGAAAGGAGAAAAAGGGGGTTTTGGGAAAAGGGGTACTATTTTTTTCTTTTTTTTGTCGTTTGTTTTTTCTTTGTCGTTTTTTTTTTTCTTTGTTTTTTCTTTGCCGTTTTTTTCTTTGTCGTTTTTTTCTTTGTCGTTTTTTTTTCTTTCTTTCTTTCTTATTTTTCTTTTTTTTCGAGTATGGGTTTCTATCTTTTTTTTATTTTTTCTCTCTTTTTCTTCTTTATAGTTTTGTTCTTTTTTTAACAGGCTACTATGGGTTTCTGTTTTCTTTCTTTCTTTTTTCTCTTTCTATTTTCTTCTATGTAGTTTTTTTTTTTTTTTAACAGGGTACTATGGGTTTCTATTTTTCTTCTTCTACTTCTTCTTTGTCGCTTTTTTCGTGTGTTTTTTTTTTCTTTGATCTTCGTTTTTCTTTATGCTTTATCTTTTTTCGTGTTTTTATTATTTCTAAATGTTATATATTTTTTCCTCTCCGTGTCTTTTTTCGTTTTTTTTCTTTTTTCTTCTTTTTCCTTTTTTTGTCTATTCATTTTTTCTTTTTTTTCATTTTCTTTCTTTTCTTTTGTGGTTCTTTTTTTTCTTTCTCTTTTCGTAATTCTTTTCTTGAGAAGTTGTCTTTTATGTTCTGTCTCTGAAATTTATTTTCTTGTCATATTTCTCCCTTTCATTATTATTTTTCTTCCTCTCTTTCTTTCTTGTTCTCTCCCTCCCTTCTTACCATCTCTATTTATCTGTCTTTATCAGTATCTCCCTCCCTCCCTCTCCTTTCCTTCCTTCTTTCTTTCCCTCTTTCTTTCTATCTTTCCTTCCTTCCTTCCTTCCTTCCTTCCTTCCTTCCTTCTTTTGCCTTCTATCCATCCCTTCCTTCCTCTCCTCTCTCACCTCTCCTTCCTCCCCCTTACTTCCCCTCCATTCCCTTTTTCTTCCCTCTCCCTCTCTTCCCGCCCTCTCCCCCCCCTCCCCCTCTTCCCCCCCTCCCTCCACTTTCTCTCAGCCCCCTCCGTCTCTCCTTCCTTTTCCCCCTCCATCCCCTCCTTTTCCCCCTCCTTCCCTCCTCTCCCTCTCCTCCCATCCTTCCATCCTTTTCACCACCCTCCTTCCTCTCCCTCTCCCTCTCCCTCCCTCTCCATACCCACCCCCCCCTCCCTCCCCCTATCCCTCTCCCTCTCCCTCTCCCTCCCCCTCCCTCCCTCTTCCTCCCATACCCACCCTCTCCCTCCTTTCCCTCCCTCCCTCCCATACCCCTCCCTCCCATCCACCCTCTCCCTCTCCTCCCTCTCCCATCCCCCCTCCCCCCCCCTCCCTCCATATCCCCCCTCTCCCATACCCACCCTCGCCCTCCCTCCCTCCTCCCTCCTCCCTCCCATCCCACCCTCCTCCTTCCTCCTCCCTCTCCCCCTCCTCTCCCCCCTCCATCCATCCATCCCTCCCCTCCCTCCCACCCCTCCTCCATCCATCCCTCCTCTCCCTCCCCACCCCTCCCTCCCATCCTACCCTCTCCCTCCCCCCTACCCCCTCCCTCCCTCTCTCTCCCCTCCCTCCCTACCACCCTCTCCCTCCTCTCCCTCCTCCCCTCCCTCCCTCCCATCCTCTTCTCCCTCTCCATCGCCCTCCCTCCCCTCCCCCTCTCCCCCCTCTCCCTCCCTCCATCTCCCATCCCACCCCTCCTCCCCCTTCTCCTCCCCTCCCCTCCCTCCCTCCCTCCCTCGCTCCCATACCCTTCCTCTCTCCCTCCCTCCCTCCCTCCACCATTCCCTCCCCCCCATCTCCCTCCCTCCCTCCCTCCCCCTCCCTCCCTCGCTCCCATACCCTTCCTCCTCTCCCTCCCTCCCTCCCTTCCCCCTACCCTCCCACCCTCCCTCCCTCCCTCCCTCCCTCCCTCCCTCTCCCTGGTACTCCCCTCGGTTTCGAATGATGGAAACGCCCGTCTTCCCTCCGCATCCATCACGACCCGCCCTGTCCCTGGGAGATCAGGACATCCTCCATCCCCGGCTGTGTCTCCTTTTTTCTTTCTCTCTTTCTCTCTCTGTCTCTCGATCTCTCGCTCGATCTCGCTCTCTCTCTCTGTCTGTCTCTCTCGTTCTCGCTTGCCTCCTCTCTCTCCTCCTCTCTCTCTCTCTCTCTCTCTCTCTCTCTCTCTCTCTCTCTCTCTCTCCTCTCTCTCTCTCTCTCTCTCTCTCTCTCTCTCATCTCTCGCCTCCAATCTCTTTTCTCACAATTCTCAATTCCTTTCTCCCTTTCTTCTTCTCTGTCTCTCGTTCTCTCTCTGTCTCTCTCTCTTTCTCTTCTCCATCTTCCTGTTACTGCGTTATTATTATTCCTTTCGCCTTCCTCCTCCAATTATTGTAGGTGTCTTTTTAAATTTTTTGTCTCACCTCCTCCTCCTCCTCCTTCACCTCCTTTTCACCTCTTCCTCCTCCCTCTCCTCCTCTACACCTCCTCCTCCTCTTCCAGTTAACTGGATGACTGTTTCACTGGTTGACGGTTTCAATGACTGACTGATTGGCCTTTTGACTGACTGACTGGCTGACTGGTTGGATAGTTGACTGATTGACTGTTTCACTGATTAACTGGTTGACTTTCGCTTCATTGACTGACCGTTTGGCCTCTTGACTGGCTGAACAGTTGACTGACTGACTGACTGTTTCACTGATTAACTAGTTGACTGACTGGCTGACTGTTTCGCTTCATTGACTGACCGTTTGGCCTCTTGACTGGCTGAACAGTTGACTGACTGACTGACTGTTTCACTGATTAACTGGTTGGCCGCTTCATTGACTGACTGATTGGCTTCTTGACTGGCTGACTGATTGCCTGTTTCACTGATTAACTGATTAAATGGTTGACTGATTAACTGGTTTTCCGTTTCACTGACTGACCGTTTGGCCTCTTGACTGACTGGCTGACTGTTTCGCCTCATTGACTGACCGTTTGGCCTCTTGACTGACTGGCTGACTGTTTCGCCTCATTGACTGACCGTTTGGCCTCTTGACTGACTGGCTGACTGTTTCGCTTCATTGACTGACCGTTTGGCCTCTTGACTGACTGGCTGACTGTTTCGCCTCATTGACTGACCGTTTGGCCTCTTGACTGACTGGCTGACTGTTTCGCTTCATTGACTGACCGTTTGGCCTCTTGACTGACTGGCTGACTGTTTCGCCTCATTGACTGACCGTTTGGCTTCTTGACTGACTGACTGACTGAACAGTTGACTGATTGACTGTTTCACTGATTAACTGGTTGACTGTTTCGCCTCATTGACTGACCGTTTGGCTTCTTGACTGGCTGACTGATTGACTGTTTCACTGATTAACTGGTTGACTGACTGGCTGACTGTTTCGCCTCATTGACTGACCGTTTGGCCTCTTGACTGACTGGCTGACTGGTAGGGCCGGCGAAGGGCGCAACCCCACGCCGCTGTGTCAGCCTGTCATGTCATATCGTCAGCATCCTTAACCCTGCAAGGACCCCATATCCTCTTCGTTTTATTATTATTATTATTATTATTATTATTATTATTATTTTCTTTTTTTTATTTTTTATTCATTTTATTTTACTGTTTTTTAATTTATATATTTATTTTATATTTTTTCTTATTTTTTATTTTCTATTCATTTTATTTTTTTCATTTTTTTTTATTTTATTCTTTTTGGGGGTGTATTTTTGGTTTTGTTTGTTGGTTTCTCTTTTTCTTTTTCTTTTCCTTTCTTTTAGTTTTTTCTTTATTTATTTTTATTTAATCTTTCTTATCATCTTTCTCCCTGTTCCTCTTCTTCCTCCTCTTCTGTTCTTCATCTCTCCTTTTCCTTTCTTGACCCCCACTTTCTCATCCTCATCCCCCTCCTCATTCTCATTCTCTTTCCCCCCTCCTCCTTCTCCTCTTCATTCTTTCTCCTCCTCCCCTCCCCCCTCGTCTAATAATTTCTTCCTCCTTCCCTCCCTCCCTTCCTCCTCCTGTTCCTCCTTCTTCTCCTTCTCCTCCTCCTTCTCCTCCTCCTTCTCCTAATCCTCCTCCTCCTCTTTTAATCCCTTCCTCCTCATGTTCCTCTTTCTTCCCCTCCTCCTCCTTTTCCTCCTTCTCATCCTAATCCTAATCCTAATCCTAATCCTAATCCTCCTCTGTCTCCTCCTTACCTCCACCCTCCTCCTCCTCGCTACTTGACGAGACTGAAAGAAAAAGTTAAGTTTCTGGTGATACAAAGTTAGACGAGGGAGGGGAGGGGAAGGGGAGTGGGGGTACAGGACAGAGGAGGGGAGAAAAGAGGGGATTGGAGGGGAGAGGGAGAGGAGGGGAGTGAAAGAGGAAGGGGGAAGGGGGAGAGAGAGGGGGTTGAAGGGAGAGGAAGGGGGAAAGGGGAGAGAGAGGGTTGAGGGAGGGAAGGGGGGGAAGGAAGGGTTGAAGGGGGAGGGAGGGAGGGATTAAAAGGGAGGAGGGGGGGGGTGGGGAGGGATTTGAAGGGTAGAGGGGAGGGTAAGGAAAGGGGAGGTAAGGGGGATTGAAGGGGAGGGGGAAGGAGGAATGAAAAGGGAAAATGGGTATAGATTGAAGGGGAGGGGGGGGGAATAGGATAAAAGGGGGGAGGAAAGGAGAGAAATGAAAGGGAGGGGGAAAAGGGACGGGGGGAGAACTGGTAAAAGGGAAA
>NC_091584.1:23470412-23472912 GCF_042767895.1 Penaeus vannamei
GAGAGAGAGAGAGGGAGGGAGGGAGGGGGGGGAGAGGGAGAGGGAGAAAAGAGGGTGCAAAGACAAGAGGGTGAGAGAGAAGGAGAAGGAAGAAAGAAAGAGGGTAGGAAGAGAGGAAAGGAAAAGAATAAAGAAGGAAGAAGAGAGAAAGGTTAAAGTGAGCAGGAGGGGAAAGGAGAGAGAAAGAGGTAAGAAAAGAAGGGAACAAGGGAAGGAATAAAAAGATTACAGAAGGAGGGGAATAGAGAGGGAAGAAAAGGATATGAAGGAGAGGAGAGGCAGAGAACAAAGGAAGGAAGAAGGAAGGGAAGAGCAAAGGAAAAGAAGAGGAAGGGCAGAAGGAAAGACAAGAATAAAGAAAGAAAAGTAGAAAGGAAAGAAAATAAAATACCAAAAAACAAAAGGGGGTTAAATAGAGAACTAAAAAAAAATAAAAACAAAAAAAGATAAGAGTGACCGCCGAAAGGGACAGAAAGGATAGATGAGGAAGAGAAAAGGGGGAAGAGAGGGGTGAGAAAGGGGGAGGGGAGGACGGAGGGGGGGGGGGGGAGAGGGATCAAAACAGCGGGAGACTCCGATCATTTGTCATTTGTGCCAATAGCCATCTGAAGAAGGCGCGGCTGGGGGGTGAAGGGGTGAGAAGGGGGAGGGAGGTATAGGGGGTGAGAAGGGGGAGGGAAGGATGGATGGGGAAGGGAGGGAAGGGATGAGGGGGGGGGTGAGAAAGGGGAGGGAAGGATGGTTGGGGAAGGGAGGGAGGTGGGGGTGAGAAGGGGGAGGAAAGGGAAGGTATGGGAGAGGGAAGAAATGGATGGAGGGAGGGAGGGAGGGAAGGGATGGGGGGGATGAGAAGGGAGAGGAAAGGGAAGGATGGGGGTGAGAAGGGAAGGGGGGGAGGGAGAAGGGAGGGAAGGATGGAGGGCGGGAGGGAAGGATGCATGGATGGAAGAGGGAGGGAGGAACGGAGGGAAGGAGGAAGAAGGGGAGTAGGGAGGAAGGGATAAGGGGAAGGGCGAAAAGGATGGGAGGAGAGAAGAAGGAAGGAAGGAGGGAGTAGGGAGTGAGGAGGGAGAAGGGGCAGGAAGAGATAGGGAGAGAGAAGGAGGGAGAAGGATAGGAGAGAGGGAAGGAGGAGAGAAGAGAGGAAGAAAAGGAAGGGAGTAGTCAGGCAGGGAGGAGGGAAAGAGGGAGGGAAGGGAGGGAAAGGGAGGGCGTACTCTCCGACCTTGACGAGTCTTGTCGGTGGCAAAAGAGGAAGACGAAACGGTTGTTTGTTTGTTTGTTTGTTTGTGTTTTTTTCTTTGTTGCTTTCTTTGCTTGTTTTCACTGTATTTGTTTGTTTCATAATGTGTACTTTGTTTGTTTCTTTCTTTGTTTATTTGTTTGCTTGCTTATTTGTTAGGCTTCTCTTATTCATTCCACGCTCAGGCAAGCAAAAAGACAGGCTATTCTAAATATATATATATATATATATATATATATATATATATATATATATATATATATTAAAAGGATAAACATACACATGGGCGTGTGTTTGTGTGTGTGTTTGTGTGTGTGTGTGTGTGTGTGTGTGTGTGTGTGTGTGTGTGTGTGTGTGTGTGTGTGTGTGTGTGTGTGTGTGTGTGGGTGGGTGGGTGTGTGTGTGTGTGTGTGTGTGTGAGAGTGAGTGAGTGAGTGAGTGAGTGAGTGAGTGAGTGAGTGAGTGAGTGAGTGAGTGAGTGAGTGAGTGAGTGAGTGAGTGAGTGAGTGAGTGAGTGAGTGGGAGTGAGGAGGAGTGGTGAGTGAGTGAGTGAGTGAGTGAGTGAGTGAGTGAGTGAGTGAGTGAGTGAGTGAGTGAGTGAGTGAGTGAGTGAGTGAGAGAGAGAGAGAGAGAGAGAGAGAGAGAGAGAGAGAGAGAGAGAGAGAATGCGAAAAGAGAGAGAGAGAAGAGAAAAACATATAGGTACATACATCATATATTAGTTCCATTTATTTCTTGATTTCTTTATATATTTTCTGAAAAGAAATCTAATTTTGATACATTCTTCTCCATTACCTATATATATATATATATATATATATATATATATATATATATATATATATATATATATATATATATATATATATATATATATGTACATTAATACATCTTATTTATAAATATGTTTCGCTGTTTTTTTTTTCTTTTTTTTTACAAAAATCTATCTATAAATTCTCATCTCATTGGCTCTCTACCCATTTATTCATTATCTATTATTCCTATCTGCTTTCTTTTCAATTTCGTGTAAACTCAATCAACTTTTTAATTATCTCCAATCACGAATAAATGATAAGAATAATAAATAATTAATCGATTAAAGTTTTAATATCTCCGTTGTATTTTTTTTTTTTCGTATCAAATAACTTCTCGTGTTTGCTTTTGTTAATTAGCAAGCATTCTGCCGTTAATCTGCTTCTTAATTACGATTCTTAATTATTTCTTTATCGCTGTCTATTTGTTTTCTTAAGTATTTTG
>NC_091584.1:23505412-23512912 GCF_042767895.1 Penaeus vannamei
TCACGATCTACTCTACTCTTCCTCCCTCCTCCCTTCCAAGAGGCTTCGAGAAGGTCACGCACGTTCTGAGAATTGACGAGGTTAGACAGCAAGTTCGATATTAAAGGGTTGATTTCATGACTAGCCCCTCGACCTCGCCTTCCCCGTACGATAACTCTCTGCGGAAGGCTACGAGAGTTCGCCCGCCGGCCTCGATCTCGGAGCATCGTACATCTGGCAACGTGTACTGGATTTTCAGATTTATCTTTTTTTTTTCTCTCTCTCTCTCGCTTTTGACAAATTAGATTTTGTTTTTTCTAGATTATTTTTCTGATTGATTTTGATTTTCTTGATTCTTTCTGATTGTTTTTTTTTTCTCTCTCTCTCTTTAGACATTTTTTTTTTATGTCAGATAACCTGTGAACTTTTAATCAAACATTTTTATGTCAAACTTTCCTAATTTAGATCTGAAATAAGATAAAATAATAAAAAAAAAACAATAAAAGAAAAATCATAAATAAAACAGGGACTTCAGTCTGCAACTTATCAAAAAGGAAAGTATTGTTTGATAGCTTTAGATTAAGTAAAAAGATAATGTTAAACAGCAGAGAGGGAACTTATTACTGAAGACAAGGGAATTGCAACTCTGTCTGTCTGCCTGATTATCGACCTTTGAACTTTAATGCCGTGTACAATGTTCATGAGAAAATAACGCTTTTTTGTGTAAATATTTTAGGGGAAAGTTTTGTCTGTCTGTATTTATGTATGTATGTATGTCTCTCTGTCTCTTTCTTTCTTTCTTTCTTTCTTTCTTTCTTTCTTTCTCTCTCTCTCTCTCTCTCTCTCTCTTTCTTTCTTTCTTTCTTTCTTTCTTTCTTTCTTTCTTTCTTTCTTTCTTTCTTTCTTTCTTTCTTTCTTTCTTTCTTTCTTTCTTTCTCTCTCTCTCTCTCTCTCTCTCTTCCTTTCTCTCTCTCTTTCTTTCTCTCTCTCTCTCTCTCTCTCTCTCTCTCTCTCTCTCTCTCTCTCTCTCTCTCTCTCTCTCTCTCTCTCTCTCTCTCTCTCTCTCTCTCTCTCTCTCTCTCGCTCTCTCTCTCTTTGATCACCATGTTTTTATTATCATTAATTAATCGTATTTCTCGCCTCTTTTTTCGTTTTTGCCCCATATGCAAATAATCTCCTTTTCACATAGTCACGTATAAATAAAAATGTGTGTTTGTATGCTTATGTATATGTATATATATATTATATAAAAATACACACACACACTCATATACCCATACATATTTAAGCATATGTATCTGCATGTGTACGTGTCGGTATGTGCACATGCGTACGTGCACACACCATCCCTCGCCGTCGGGCTGAACCAAATTCCTGGAACCACCGAACCACTTGTTCACTTTAAAGGGAAAACGAGCCATTTGGTTATTATCTTCTCGTTATATACACGCACGAGTTTGCGGTTCATACGAGGCGGAAAAAGAGAAGGAGAGAAAGAGGGTGTGAAAGACAGAGAGAGAGAGGAGGAAGAGGGGGAGGGAAAGAAAGAGAGAGGAGGGGGAGGGTGTAAGAGAGAGAGAGAGAGAGAGACAGACAGACAGACAGACAGACAGACAGGCAGACAGACAGACAGAGACACAGAGAGAGAGAGAGGAGTGGGAGGGTGTGAAAGAAAAAAGGGGGAAGGGAGGGAGAGAAGAATGGAGAGGAAGAGAGAGAGAGAGACAGGCAAACGGACAGGGAAACAGAAAGAAAGAGACAAGCATACTGAGAGAAAGACAGACAAAGAAAGAACGAGAAAAAGAGATAGCGAGAAAATAAAAGGAAAAAGAAAACAGACAGACACGCACACAGACAGAAAGAAAATGAAAGAGCAGGAGAGAGATAAAGATAAGTAGATAGATAGGCAGAGAGAAAGAGAGTGAGAGAGAGAAAGAGAGAGAGAAAAAAAAATATGAGCGAGAGAAAAAAAAAGCGAGAGAGAGAGAGAGACGGGGTCAACCGTAATAGAAAAGGTCAAGTGCCGTGCGAATTAGCATTGCAAATACGGTTTTGCAATGTTGTCCCCGCGTATTGCAAATATCGTAAACTGGCGGCACTTTGCAACTCGGATTTTTTGAGAGCTATTGGATCTCCAACTTCCCAAACCGTCATGGCCGCCAGGGGTCACGTGATCTGACCTGACCTCGGATGCGGGCAGCCGTTATCTGCTGTAAATTGGAAGAGGGGTGTAATGTTTTATTTGTATTTCTTTTTCTTTTTTTTTTTTTGTATTTCTCTTTCTGTATATTTCATTTTATGTCTCTCTTTCTTTCTCTCTTTTTTGCTCTCTATCTATCTTTCTCTCCCTCTTTCTTTCTCTCTCTCTCTCTCTCTCTCTCCTCTTTCTCCTTTCTCTCTCTCTCCATCTCACTTTCTCTCCTTTTTCTCTCTCTCTCACTCTCTCACTCTCGCTCTCTCTCTCTCTCTCTCTCTCTCTCTCTCTCTCTCTCTCTCACTCTCTCACTCTCTCTTGCCTCTCCCTCCCCTTACCCTCTCCCTCTACCTCCTCCCTCTCTCTTTCTCTCCATTTCTCTCCCCTACTCTCCCTTTATCTCCCTTTCTCTCCCTTTCTCCCCCTCTCCCTCCCTTTATCTACCCACCCCTCACCTCCTTTACCGTAAATCCTCACACCTTTTCTCCCTCTCCTTGTCATCCCCCCCCCCCCCTTCGGCACAGACACTTCAAAGGGGTATACCTGCTCATTTCCTATGCATGTTCATTCACATACTGAACATTCCTCTTGGTCACGGGGTCACGTGGTTATGCGTTGCTGTTGTCACTTGTTGTTAAGGCGTTTTCTTGTCTCTTCTTAAAGAGGTTTCATTCTGATATGATATATGATATAATGTGGATATATATTTTTTTTCCTAAGTATATGTAGGTGGATATATGGATTTAAAATGATATATAATATAATATGCATGTTTTTTTTCCTAAGTATATGTAGGTGGATATATGGGTTTAATATGATATATGATATGATATGCATGTTTTTTTATGAAAGTATATGTGGGTGGATATATGGATTTAATCTTGATATAGAAGGAAAATGTCTATTTTTTGTGCAAGTATGGTTGGATGGGCAGATACATACATAGATTCATACGATACATGTTTGGATACATAAGATATGTATTTAGACACACAGATATGATGGTATTTAAGTTCATGGATTCATAGATATATTACTAAATACACAGATACATAAATGACCTAAAAAAAGGCATATATACATGGATATATGTACTAGGATATATAGTACATTGTTCCTTGTTTCTGCCTCCCCTCCCTCCCCTTTCCTCCTTCCCTCTCCTCCCTTCCTTCCCTTCCCTACCTTCCTTCCCTTCTCTCCCTCCCCTCCCCTTCTCTCCCTTTCCTCCACTCCCTCTCCTCCCTTCCTTCCCTTTCCTACCCTCCCCTTTCACTCCTTCTCATCCTTCCTTCCCTCCTCTCCCTTTCCTTCCATTCCCTCCCTTCCCTTCCCTCCATCCCTCCCTTCCCTCCCTCCTCTCCCTCCCCTTCCCTGCTTTCCTTCCTCTCCTTTCCTTCTGTTTCACACGAATTGCCAAAATATCCCAAGAATTTACCCTTCTTAGTTTCTTACATCCACCCTCCTCTCCTTTCTCAAGTCTCTCTTCCTCCCCACCCACCCACACTCTCCTCCCCTCACCCACCTCCGCCCCCCTCACCCCCTAAACTCCACCCTCCCACCCTCCCACCCTTCACCCACCTCCCACCCTCCCCCCTTAAACCCACCTCCCACCCACCTCCCACCCTCTCCTTCAGATCAGCTGTTTTGCCCCGAAATCAGCTGATCTGAAGCCACGTGGGAAGGGCCGACCCTCCTTCCCTTTCGTGTTGTGATGAAATTCTCTCTATGTAAACACTCACAGTCACGCATTCGTGTAGATATCTGGCGATTGTGGCGAGTTTCGTGTTGGCTGCTTCGGTTCGTGTGTTCTTTGCTTGCACGCACCAACAGGGATTGATGGAATGGGTGGATCACCTGTTTTGCTTTTGTTTTTTGGGGGGTGGGGGGTGTTTGTAGGTGTGTGGGTGGGTGGAGGGGGGTGTTTGTGTGTGTGTGAGGGGGGTGTAGGGTGTGGGGTTGTTTGTGTGTGTGTGGAGGGGGGTGTTTGTGTGTGGGGGGGTGGAGGGGGGTGTTTGTGTGTGGAGGAGGGGGATGTGTGTGGGTGGAGGGGGGTGTTTGTGTATGTGTGTGAGGGGGGTGTAGGGTGTGCGGGGTTGTTTGTGTGTGTGGAGGGGGGTGTTTGTGTGTGGGGTGGAGGGGGGTGTTTGTGTGTGGAGGGGGGGGGGATGTGTGTGGGTGGAGGGGGTGTTTGTGGGGGGGTGGAGAAGGGGTGTTTGTGTGTGTCGGGGGTGTTTATGTGTTGGGGAGGGGGTGTTGTGTTTGTCTGTGGGGGGAAAGGGTGTTGTGTTTGCGAGTTAGTGAGCGTGTGCGTGTGTGTTTGGGTTTGTCTGTGTGTTTTTTCGTGTCAATGTGTGTGTGTCTGTCTGTTTTTTTCCAGGTTTGTGTATCGGAGCAGAGGAGTGTTTGTGTTTGTCTTTGCTAGTCTGTTTGTTTATCTGTATGTCTGTTCCTTCTCTTAGTGTTTGTTTTAGAATAAGTACTTGTCTCTGTGTTTTTAATTTTGTGTGTTTATTTTATATATATATATATATATATATATATATATATATATATATATATATATATATATATATATATATATATATATATATATATATATATATATATATATGTATTTGTGTGATCGGGTAGAGTAGAGAGGGTAGAGTAGAAGCTCATTTTTGTTTTTGTTTGTTTATCTATTTCTATTTATTTATTTATTTATTCATTTATTTTATTTTTGTACAAGGGAGGGATGAGGGAAGAGGAAAACGAAGATGAGGAAGATAAATTATATTCTTTTTTTTTTTAACAAAATCAGTTAAACTGAAGAGAGCGCAGAACAGAAAGAGATTTCGATAAATCAGGAGGTGAAGGAAAACCAGAAAAAAAAATAAAAAAAGGAAAAATTACACAAAAGAAAGTATTATTGGTAATGAATAATGATAACTGAAATAATGAATGAAAGAAAAATTCAGAAATTTGGTGGAAAATATAGTGATCGCCATTATCATCATAATATTGATAATAACTAGAACAACAGTGATAAATGTAACGTTAATGATAATAAAGATGACAATTGCAATGATAGTGATAATGATAAGGATAATTAACCAATACAAGCAAGAAGAACAAGAAGGATAGCAATGTTAATACTTATAATGAAATATTATAACTTATTACAAATAACATAACAATTTTGTTTTAGACGCACATATTTGTTTATCTCAACAACAACAAAAATAAATAGAGAGATTGATAGATAAAGATTGATTTTAGGAGAAATAAAGATAAAAAAACAACAACAAAAATGTATGATAAATAGAATTAAAAAGAAGGTTATAGAAAATCTTTTAGGGAATTGAAACTGTATAATCTGAAGAAGGGAGAAGAGGAGGAAGAGGAAAAAAAAATAGAATAGGGAGGAGGAAGAGAGATAAAATAGAATAGGGAGGAGGAAGAGAGAGAAAATAGAATAGGGAGGAGGAAGAGAGAGAAAATAGAATAGGAGGAGGAATTGGGAAAAATAGAATAGGGAGGAGGAATAGGAAAAAATAGAATAGGGAGGAGGAAGAGGAAAAAATAGAATAGGGAGGAGGAAGAGGGAAAAAAGGGAAAAGAGAGAAGGGGAGAAGAGGGGGAAAGAGAAAAGGGAGAAGGAGAAAGAGGGAAAATGAGAAAATGGAGAAGAAGGAAGAGTAGAAAGAGAAGGGGATTGAGAAGGAAGAGGATGACGAAGGAAGGGGAGAGAAAAATTATCAAAAGCGAAAATGGAAATAAGAGAAGCATAAGTAGAAGATGAAAGGAAAAGAAGAAAACGAAGAAGAAGAGAGAGAGAAGAAAAATAATCTGTCATCCATTACTGTCTTTTTCCCTGTCTATTTCTTCTTCTTTTTTTCTTCTTTTTCCTTTTCCTCTCCCTCTTCTTCTTCCTCTTCTTCTACCTCTCCTTCTTCTTCTACTTCTTCTTCTTCTTCTTCTTCTTCCCTCTTCTTCCCTCTTCTTCTTCTTCTTCTTCTTCTTCTTCTTCTTCTTCCTCTTCTTCTTCTTCTTCTTCTTCTTCTTCTTCTTCTTCTTCTTCTTCTTCTCCTTCTCTTCTTCTTCTCCTTCTCCTTCTCCTCCTCCTTCTCTTTCTACTTCTACTTCTTCTCCTCCTCCTTCTTCTCCTTCTACTTCTCCTTCTCCTTCTCCTTCTCCTTCTTCTCCTTCTCCTTCCTCCTTCTCCTTCTCCTTCTCCTTCCTCTTCTCCTTCTCCTTCTCCTTCTCCTTCTCCTTCTCCTTCTCCTCCTCCTCCCTTTCCTACGCCTTCTCCTCCTTCTCGTTCTCCTTCTCCTTCTCCTTCTTCTCCTTCTCCTTCTCCTTCTCCTTCTCCTTCTCCTTCTCCTTCTCCTTCTCCTTTCCTCCTTCTCCCTTCTCCTTCTCCTTCTCCTTCTCCTTCTCCTTCTTCTTCTCCCTTCTCCTTCTCCTTCTCCTTCTCCTTCTCCTTCCTCCTTCTCCTTCTCCTTCCTCCTTCTCCTTCTCCTTCTTCTCCTTCTCCTTCTCCTTCTCTCCTTCTCCTTCTCCTTCTCCTTCTCCTTCCTTCTCCTTCTCCTTCTCCTTCTTCTCCTTCTCCTTCTCCTTCTCCTTCTCCTTCTCCTTCTCCTTCTCCTTCTCCTTCTCCTTCTCCTTCTCCTTCTCCTTCTCCTTCTCCTTCCTTCTCCTTCTCCTTCTTCCCCTTCCCCTTCCCGTCTCTTTCTCTTCCTCCTCCTCCTTTTCCTTCTCCTTCCCCTCCCTCCCCCTCCCTTCCCCTTCCTCTTCCCCCTCTCCTCCTCCTTCTCCTCCTTCTCATTCTCATTCTCCTTCCCCTCCCCTTCCCCTTCCCTTTCCCCCTTCTTCTTCTTCTATTTCTTCTCCTCCTCCTTCTCCTTCTAATTCTCATTCTCATTCTCATTCTCATTCTCATTCTCATTCTCATTCTCATTCTCATTCTCATTCTCATTCTCCTTCTCCTTCTCCTTCTCCTTCTCCTTCTCCTTCTCCTTCTCCTTCTCCTTCTCCTTCTTCTCCTTCTCCTTCTCCTTCTCCTTCTCCTTCTCCTTCTCCTTCTCCTTCTCCTCTCCTTCCTTCCCTCTCCTTCTTCCTTCTCCTTCTCCTTCTCCTCCTTCTCCTTCCTCCTTCTCCTTCCTCCCTCATTCTCATTCTCATTCTCATTCTCATTCTCATTCTCCTCCTCATCCTCATTCTCCTTCTCCTCCTCCTCCTCCTCCTCCTCCTTCTCCTCCTCATTCTCCTTCTCCTTCTCCTTCTCCTTCTCCTTCCCTGCCTTTCCTTTTCCCTTTTTCCCTTTCCTTTCCTTTCCTTCCCCCTTT
>NC_091584.1:23527912-23532912 GCF_042767895.1 Penaeus vannamei
ATGCATGCATGGCTATATGTATGTATGTATATACGTATGTATGTATGTATGTATGTGTGCATGCATGTATGTCTGTATGTATGTACGTATCTGTGTATGTATGTATGTATGTGTGTTGGGAGGGGATGTAGTACGATTTTATATGTATATTTCTTTGTACATTTATACACCGGTCTGTCTATGCATTTATACTATTTCACTTATACATGGAAAACATACTGCATACACAGACAAACACACATTATATAAGCACACATAGATAGATAATACATAATATAATGCAATACAATATGATAATATATGAATAATAGACAAATACAAACACACACACACACACACACACAAACACACAAACCCACACACAAACCCACAAACCCAAACCCAAACACACACAAACACTTTAATATCATACCACCGTTATGAGTGGGACAAGGTGTTGGTCTGCAGCTGCAATTACCAACGACCCGAGCATACGTGCACTGACTTCTCGCAATGGCAGCTGTTTTGCAACCAGCCATTGCAACCTGTAGTGAAAGGAGCCCTGTGATACACTCGTAAGAGAAGTGTTAAAATTGGTGTCGAAATTGGGGTGTGTTCGTTATTGTTGGTGTTGTTATTGTTGGTGTCATTGTTGTCATCATTGTTGTTATCATTGTTGTTATTGGTGTTTGTATTCTTGATGTTATTGTTATGTGTTGTTATTGTTGTCATTGGTATTATTGTTTTTATTCTTGTTGTTATTGTTTTTATTCTTGTTGTTATTGTTGTAAGTGTTGTTATTGTTGTTATTGGTCTTAGTTTTGTTGTCATTATTGTTATAATCATTATTACTATCAATGTTATCATTACTGTTGTTGTCTGTTATTATTTTTGTTGTCGTTATTATTATCGTTACTAGTATTATTATCATTATTATCGTTATCATCATTATGGCTATTATAATTGCAATGTTAATATTGTTATTATTATAGTTACTATTACAATTTTCATTGTATTGTCATTGTTATTATTGTTATTGATATAATTATTTTTATCATTGCTATTATCATCATAGATATTATCGTTATCATTATCATTATCAACATTATTGTTATCGTTATTGCTATCATTATCATTGCTGTTATCGTTCTTGTTATTGCTCTTGTTATCGTTATTGTTATCATTTCTATTGTCATTATCGTTGTTCTTATTATTATTTTAGTCATTATCGTTATTGTTATCATTATCCTCATTCTAATATTGATGCTGTTATTACCATCGTCATTGATATCATTGTTATTATCATTGTTATCATTACTGTTGCTATTATATTTATCACCACTATCATCATTATCATTAAAGATAACGATAAAGACGCGTTCTGAAATATTAGTTAGAAAAAATATTATGATGAAAATAATCATAGACGTAGTATTTTATTTCATTATTCCCGTTATTATATAATTATTGGAGATTGTGATGACTGTTAACATGATAGACGATGGCAAAAATGGTAATAATAAATGTAAATACTATACTAATATTAAGGAGTCGTTATAATAATTATGTTGTAGAAAACAATGAGGAGTTGAATATGATGATGATGATGATGATGATAAGATGATAACAACAACGATGATAAAAGTGACTGGAGCAACAACAGTAGTAATAACAACAGTGATAATGGTGATAAAACATTGGCAACAATGATAATTGGAATGAGAGCAACAACAATGATAACAATGATAAAAAGATAACAAAAAAAACAACAGCACCAATAACAACAGAAGCAGCAACAATCATAATAACACCAATAGCAACAACGACCACAACAAAACACCAATAACAATAACTACAACAATACCAACAACAACAATAACAACCATAAAAACACCAATAACAACAACCACAATAAGACCAATAACAACCCCACAACAACACCAATAACAACACCAATAACAACACCTATAACCCCAACAACCTAAACTAACACCTATAACCCCAATAACAACCTAAATTAACTCCTATAACCCCACAACAACCTAACTAACTCCTATAACCCCACAACAACCTTCAACTAACACCTATAACCTTCCAGCAACAACCTAACTAACACCTATAACCCCACAACAACCCTAACACCTATAACCTCCAACAATCCCTAACTAACACCTATAACCCCACAACAACCTAACTAACACCTATAACCCCGCCAACAACCTAACCAACACCTATAACCCCACACAATACAACCTTCCTAACTAACACCTATAACCCCACAAACAACCTAACACCTATAACCCCACAACAACCTAACTAACACCTATAACCCCACAACAACCTAACACCTATAACCCCACAACAACCTAACTAACACCTATAACCCCACAACAACCTAACTAACACCTATAACCCCACAACAACCTAACTAACACCTATAACCCCACAACAACCTAACTAACACCTATAACCCCACAACAACCTAACTAACACCTATAATCCCACAACAACTCTAACACCTATAACCCCACAACAACCTAACTTAACACCTATAACCCCACAACAACCTAACTAACACCTATAACCCCACAACAACCTAACTAACACCTATAACCCCACAAATAAACCTAACTCAACACCTATAACCCCACAACAACCAACACCTATAACCCCATAACAAATCCCTAACTAACACCTATAACCCCACAACAACCTAACACCTATAACCCAACAATGTCAACCTAATTCAACAATCATAACCCCACAACAACCGAACCTTCACCATCATAACCCCACAACAACCTAACTAACACCTATAACCCCACAACAACCTAACACCTATAACCCCCACAACAACCTGGTAACGAATACCTACAACCGCACAACAACCTAACTAACACCTATAACCCCACAACAACCTAACTAACACCTATAACCCCACAAACAGCTTCTCAACAACACCTGGATAACCCCACAACAACCCAACTAACACCTATAACTCCCACAACAACCTAACTAATCAATTATAACCCCACAACAACCTAACTAACACCTATAACTCCACAACCCCACTAACAACAACCCTAACAACCCCCACTAACAACAACAAACAAAAATAACCCCTCAACCAACTTCCCACCCCCCCCCCACCTTCCACCCTTCAATAACGTTCTAAATGTTCGTTTTCTGGAAAAACTCAGTGACGTCACTGCTAGATGCCCTAGTCCTGTCCTTGTGTGACGTCATTGTGTCCGGCTTTTTTTCCGAAATCAGTTTGTTTTTGTTTTTTTGTTTTATTTTTTTGCGTTTGTTTGCTTTATTGTTTAATTGTGTATTTTGTTGTTTTGGTTTTTGTTTTTTGTATGTTTATTTTTTTTTCAATTCTTCTTGTCTCCCCTTCTCCTTCTTTTTCTTCTTTTTCTCTTTCTTATTCTATTCCTTCTTCTTCCCTTTTTTCTCCTCAGCTTTCTTCTCTTTCTGCTCCTTCTCATTTTTCTTCTTCTTCTTCAATTTCTTCTCTTTCTTCTCTTTCTCATTTTCTTCTTCTTCTCCTTCTTCTCCTTCTTCTTCTTCTCTTTCTTCAACTTCTTCTGCTTCCCATTTTTCTCCTTCTTCTACTCTTCCTTTTTCTTTTTCTCCCTCTCTTTCTTCCCCTTCTCCTTCATTTTTCTTATTCTTATTCTTCTTTAAGGGGAATAACGCGGGTAATTATCATTATCTTCATCATCATCATCATCACCATCACCATCACCATCACTATCACCATCACCATCACCATTAGTCACCATCATCATTACCATCACCATCACCATTACTATTATCATCACCATCATCATCACCCTCGCCATCACCATCACCACCACCATCACCACCACCATCACCATCATCATCATCGTTATTGATACTATAATAACCACTGAACTTAGTATACTCTTATCATTCTCATTATCATTATATCATCATCACTATTATTATCATCACCATCACCACCACCACCACTACGTCACCACCATCACTATCATCACCACCATCATCATTACCATATATCATTTTTGTTTTGCTGTTGTGTGCATCATCACCATTATTCACAACCTCCACCATCATTACCATTTATCATTGTTGTTTTGCTGTTGTGTGCATCATCACCATTATTCACAACCTCCACCATCACCATCATTACCATTTATCATTGTTGTTTTGCTGTTGTGTGCATCATCGCCATTATTCGCAACCTCCACCATCACCACCATTACCATTTATCATTGTTGTTTTGCTGTTGTGAGCATCATCACCATTATTCACAACCTCCACCATCACCACCATCACCATCATTACCATTTATCATTGTTTAGCTGTTGTGTGCATCATCACCACTATTCACAACCTCCACCATCACCACCATCACCATCATTACCATTTATCCTTGTTATTTCGCTGCTGTGTGCTTCATCACCATTATTCACAACCTCCACCATCACCACCATCACCATCATTACCATTTATCATTGTTGTTTCGCTGTTGTGTGCATCATCACCATTATTCACAACCTCCACCATCACCACCATCACCATCATTACCATTTATCATTGTTGTTTTGCTGTTGTGTGCATCATCACCATTATTCACAACCTCCACCATCACCACCATCACCATCATTACCATTTATCATTGTTGTTTTGCTGTTGTGTGCATCATCACCATTATTCACAACCTCCACCATCACCATCATCACCATCATTACCATTTATCATTGTTGTTTTGCTGTTGTGTGCATCATCGCCATTATTCACAACCTCCACCATCACTATCATCACCATCATTACCATTTATCATTGTTGTTTTGATGTTGTGCGCATCATCACCATTATTCACAACCTATTATCATCACCACCATCACCATCATTACCATTTATCATTATTGTTTTGCTGTTGTGTGCATCATCACCATTATTCACAACCTCCACCATCACCACCATCATTACCATTTATCATTGTTGTTTTACTGTTGTGTGCATCATCA
>NC_091584.1:23554293-23556793 GCF_042767895.1 Penaeus vannamei
CCCTCTCCCGCCCCATCCCCCAGTGTCCACCCTCCCTCCCCCCATCCCCGGTGTCCACCTGCCCTCTCTCCCCCCCCATGTCCACCCTCCCTCCTCTCTCTCCATCCCTCCCCCGCCCATCCCCCAGTGTCCATCCCTCTCCTCTCCCTCTCCCCATCCCCCAGTGTCCACCCCTCCCTCCTTCCCTCCACCCCCAGTGTCCCCCCTTCCCTCTCCCTCTCCCCTGCTCCCCTCCATCCCCCATATCCACCCTCCCTCCCTCCCCATCCCCCAGTGTCCACCCCTCCCTCCTTCCCCTCTCCTCTCCACCCCCAGTATCCACCTCCTCCCTCCTCTCCCCTCCACCCCCAAAGTCCACTCTCCCTCCCTCCCCGCCCACTCCCCTAGTATCCACCCTTCCTCTCCATCCCTCCCCTCCACCCTCTCTCCCTCTCCCCCCTCTATCCCCAGTATCCACCCCCTCCCTCTCCCACTCCTCCCTCCCCCCAGTGTCCCCCTCCCCGCCCCAGTGTCCACCCTCCTTCCCTCCCTCCTCCTTCCCTCTACCCCCCAGTATCCACCCCCTCCCTCCCCTCTCCCTCTGCCCCCACCCCTACCCTCCACCCCCAGTATCCCCCACCCCACCCTCCCTCCTACCCTTCCCCCTCCCTCCTCTACCACTACCCCCTCCCTCCCCCTCCCCCTCCACCCCCAGTGTCCACCCCCTCCCTCCCCTCTCCCTTCACCCCCTCCCAGCTGATAACCGCTTCCTAAGACGGCGGGAGGCAGCATCTAAACAAAGGCAGATTGGCATCGTCACGACCTTCACATTAGGGGCAAGATAAGGTCACCCCTTTTTCCCGTCTGGGCGCTAAGGTCGGGCTGGAGGAGGGGAAGGGGAAGAGGGGGAGGGGAAGGGGAAGAGGGGGTGTTTTTTTTCTTGTTTTGTTTTGTTTTGTCTTTGTTTGCTTTGTTTTGTTTTGTCGGTTTGGTCTCTTTTTCTTGTTGTTTTGGCTTTTTTCTCTCTGTTTCTTTGTTGTTGTTTTTTTGTTTTTGTTGTTTTTGTTTTTGTCTCTTTTCTTTGTTTTTTAGATGTTTTATTAGGTATCTATTTGTTGGTCTTGTTCTTTTCCTTTTCTTTTAATTATGTTTTTTCTTGTTCTTTTGCTGTTATTTTCTTCTGTTCTTTTTTTCTTCTTCTTCTTATCTGTCTTCTTGTTTCCTGTTTCATTTTCTCCTATCAAAAAAACTTATTCTTGTATTCTATCTTTTCCATTTTTTTTATTTTTCTGATTTTTTCCTCTTTCTAGTCTTCACCATTTTAGTCTTTGTTTTATTATTTATCTACTTTTGTCACATACTTATCTACTCTAAATATCCTACTACATAAATATTTCAGTCTTGTACAGAAAAGTAGGCATAAGTAGACCTATAGATACACTTATCTTTAGGCCTAGGGTGGGGAGGGGGGGTAGGGAGGTGAGCACGTGACTTGAATTTATAAGTAAATTTACTTTTTTTTTTTTTTTTTTTTTTCTTTCTTTTTTTTTAAGAATTCCAGAAGAAGGGAGAACATGGGTATAATGTGAGCATGTGAGGAGCGTAGATGTTTATCTGTCTATGTGTCTACATGTCTGTCTGTCTGTTTATGTGTGTATCTGTCTAATGATCGAGTTATCTTTTTGTCTGTTTATTTATTTATTTATATTTTTTATCTGTGTTTGTGGCTATCTACCTATCTATGTCTCTTCTCTATATCTATCCATTTCTCTCTCTCGCTCTTTTTTCATCTTTCTCTCTCTCTCTCTCTCTCTCTCTCTCTCTCTCTCTCTCTCTCTCTCTCTCTCTCTCTCTCTCTCTCTCTTTTCCTCTTTCTCTTTTCTTTCGTCTCTATTTCTTCTCACTCTCTCTTACTCAGTTTCTTTTCATCTCTATACCTCTCCTTCTATCTACCTATCCATATATCTATTTATCCACCTACCTACTTACCTATCTATCATTCCATCAATCTACCCAAAGAAATAGACAACCTCACACAGGTAACAAACAGACAAACAAACAAACAAGCAGAGAGAAAGAGAGAGAGAGAGAGAGAGAGAGAGAGAGAGAGAGAGAGAGAGAGAGAGAGAGTGAGTGAGTGAGAGAGAGAGAGCGAGAGAGAGAGAAAGAGAGAGATAGAGAAAGAGAGAGAGTGAATGAGAGAGACAGACAGACAGACAGACAGACAGACAGACAGACAGACAGACAGACAGAGAAAGGGATAAAAAAAAACAACGAAAGGTAAACAAAGGAACTTAAAAGACCTACCGAGAGTGAGTGAATTACATAAAAAAGATAGCGATGTCGAGAGGAACAAGGACAGGTAACCACTAGATAGAGTAGCTAACTAGACGCATAAACAGAAAGGTAGATGGACAGGTGAGGTAATAAAGAGGGAGTGGGGATGTTTGGGAGGTGATCTGTCTATTTGTTGAGAAGGAGAGAGAGGGGGAGAGAGAGAAGGAGGGAGGGAGGGAGGGAG
>NC_091584.1:23566793-23569293 GCF_042767895.1 Penaeus vannamei
AACAGTTTCGGAATCGTCCTCGATTCCATCTTCTAGTTTGTGCATTGTGGTGTTTTTCATACCATTTATATATATATATATATATATATATATATATATATATATATATATATATATATATATATATATATATATATATATAGAGATAGAGAGAGAGAGAGAGAGAGAGAGAGAGAGAGAGAGAGAGAGAGAGAGAGAGAGAGAGAAAGAGAGAGAGATGTATGTATGTATGTATACATATGTATAAATATATGTGTCTGTGTGCGTGCGTGAGTGTATATATGCGAGCGTGTTTATTTTCATGCATTATTAATAAATTCTTTCATATATTATTACAACAATATTTCTTGCAAATGCACAGCTGGAAACTGCACTCTGTATTTTTATGATTATTCATAATCTGATTATGTTAATGATAGTAACTCTCACTCTGGTAATAGTTATGGAAAGTGATGGAAGGGAATATTGATAGAGATGATAATGATTAAAATTATAATGATGATAATAGCAATAGGAATATCTATTTAAAAATGATGATAATAAACATCACGGTGGTGGTGGTGGTGATGATGATGATGATGATGATGATGATGATGATGATGATGATGATGATGATCATGGTCATTATCATCAATCTCATCCTCACCATCATCATCATTATCATCACAATAGTAATGACAATGAGAGTGAGGAAAATGATAATTATGATCTTGATAAATGATAATAATGATAATAAAACAGTGATAACTATTGTGAAACAATTCTAAACATCGTAATATGATGACGATTATGATGATGATAGTGATGATGATGATGGTGATGATGATGGTGATAATAATGATGGTGATGGTAATGATAATGATGATGCTTATGATGACGGTGATGGTGATGACGATTATGATGATGATGGTGACTATGATGATAATTATGATTATAACAATGATGATAATGGTAATGGTAATGATGATGGTAATGGTGATAATGATGATGGTGATGCTAATGATGGTGTCAATGATGATGATGGTGATGCTAATGATGGTGTCAATGATGATGATGGTGATGCTATTGTTGTGATGATAATTCCAATGACGATAAAGATAATTGCAATACTACTATTTCTCCAATCACTACTACTCGGACCATTACTATTATCACCAAAAAAATAAAAAAAAATAAAAAAAATAAATCCCAATATTCATAATGATAAAAAAAAATAAAAATAAATAAATCCCAATACTCATAATGATAAAAAAAAATCGCTTAATATCCAAGGTGTTTTATAAGCTTTCATATCAAGTTCCTTCCACTGATATGATCAAGGTCTCAGGTCATTAATATCTTATCTTATCTCTGATATATTGCGAGATAAAAAGCAGATGCCTTATCGATTAATGCGTTGATCTCGGGTTCATTGCAGGTTTTATATGAAGAATAATGATGTGAATTATAATAACTGTTGCTTGTTATTTTTTTTTTTTCTATTCTTGCGTGTAGTTTAATTATAACTATTGCTACTACTGTTATTGACGCTATTACTACTGTTAATTTTGCTACTACTACTATTATTGACGCTACTACTACTATTAATTCTGCTACTACTACTATTATTGACGCTACTACTACTATTAATTCTGCTACTACTACTATTATTGACGCTACTACTACTATTAATTCTGCTACTACTACTATTATTGACGCTACTACTACTATTAATTCTGCTACTACTACTATTATTGACGATATTACTACTATTAATTCTGCTACTACTACTATTATTGACGCTACTACTACTATTAATTCTGCTACTACTACTATTATTGACGATATTACTACTATTAATTCTGCTACTACTACTATTATTGACGATATTACTACTATTAATTCTGCTACTACTACTATTATTGACGATATTACTACTATTAATTCTGCTACTACTACTATTATTGACGCTACTACTACTATTAATTCTGCTACTACTACTATTATTGACGCTACTACTACTATTAATTCTGCTACTACTACTATTATTGACGCTACTACTACTATTAATTCTGCTACTACTACTATTATTGACGCTACTACTACTATTAATTCTGCTACTACTACTATTATTGACGCTACTACTACTATTAATTCTGCTACTACTACTATTATTGACGATATTACTACTATTGATTCTGCTACTACTGCTATTACTACTTCTGCTATTATTATTACTACTACTACTTCTATTGTTATTACTACTATTACTACTACTTCTACTACTATTACTGCTGATACTAGTACTACTGCTACTATTACTACTACCAGAACCAATACTGCTACGGTCACTACTTCTACTATTACTACTACTATAACGACTATTAGTACTACTACCATTACTGTCACTACTACTATACAGTTACTATTAGTACAACTACTATTACTATCACGACTACTACAACTACTATTACTACTACTACTAATTCTACTGCTGTGAAATCGCTCTTAGATGTTATGG
>NC_091584.1:23596793-23599293 GCF_042767895.1 Penaeus vannamei
ATGCATATATACCCTTCTATCAGCATGTAACTATCGATCTATCGATCTGTCTATCTATCTATTTATTTATTCAATTAATTATCTATCTCTCGATTTAACGATCTGCCTATTTATCTGTCTAATTAATTAACTATCTATCTATCTGTCTGTCTACTTATTCATATATCTGTCTATCTGTTTGTCCATTTATCTATCTACCTATATATATTTGCATAACTATCTATGTATCTATCTATCTATGTATCTACTTATCACTATTTATAAATTCCATTTAATCTATGTCTATCTATCGAAATTTAAATTTTCAATGTATCTATCCAACTATCTATATGTCTTTATGTCTATCTACTTAACTATCTATCTAAACACACACACGCATGCACATACATACGATTGCGTGTGTGAATGTCTATCTCTCTCTGCAAAGGTCGTTTCTTAACATAAATTTTACTTGTCACTTCTTCTGTCACAGCTGAAAGAAAATGAAATGTCTATATTTATTACTTTTACCTCCACCCCCCCAAAAAAAAATAATAATAATAAAAAAAGAAAGAAAGAAAAGAAAAAAAAAGAAAAAGGATGAAAGTAGTATATTGAGTCACTTTCCCTCCCTCCTCCCCCCCTCCCCCCCAGTCTCTTCAGCCCCCTTAGGTCATTATTATTATCATTATTGTTATCATGTTCTTATTTGTTATCATTATTTTTGTTGTTGTTGATGTTGTTCTTGTTATCATTATTATTGTTGTTATCATTATCATTTTTGTCATTATTGTCATTGTTATCACTATTCTTATTGTTATCATTGTGGATATTATCATTACTATTATCATCATTATTGTTGTTGTTATCATCATTATCATTATCATTATTATCATTATCATTACTACTATTACTATTATTATCATTTTTGTTGCTATCATTATTATTACCATTGTTACTGTCATTATAGTAATTATTATTATTATATGTATTATTTTTATTATCAACATTATCATTGTTATTATTATCATCATTAAGATTATTGCTATTATTGTTGTTATCATCATTGTTATTATTATCATCGTTATTATTATCATCATCATTATTATTACTATTATCATTATGATCGTCAGTATCATTATCATTATTGTTTTGCTTTATTATTATTATCGTATATTAGCTTTTCATTTTTTTTTCTTTGCGCAAAAGACCTGGTGTTGGGTTTATGGATAAAAAATAAGTGACATGTAAATGGGTGAAATTACCGCTTTTAAAATGTCTGTTTATCTTCCTCTGTTCTTTATCAACAATATTTCACCTTTCTTTTATTTTCTTTCTTTCTTCTTCTTCTTTTCTTTCTTTCTTTCTTTCTTTCTTTCTTTCTTTCTTTCTTCTTCTTCTTCTTCTTCTTTTCTTTTCTTCCTCTTCTCTTCTTCACCTTCTTTTATATGTTCTTCTTTCTCCTCCTCCTCCTCTTCTTCCTCATCTACATCTTTATTCTTTTCTCCTACTACTTCTTATTATTACTCATATTCCTTTTCTTCTTCCCCCTATCTTATGCTTTTATGCTCAAACGTATATCTGTCATTAATAATGCATTAATATTTATAAGTATTTATATTCCTTAAGTAATCACATGGAAGTACACATACATACACACACACATCATACAAACAAACAGATTTACACATACAGCATATAGATAAACAAACAGACACACATAGAGCATACAAGCAAACAAATAAACACACATACACCACACACACACATACACATACGGACACAGCATACAAAAATCAAACACACACACAACATACAAATAAACAAACACCACACACACACACACATACACGCACAGCATACAAAAGAACAACAAACACACACACCACACACACACAGCATACAAACAAACAAACACACAAACACACACCACACACATACATACATATAAACAAACACACACACACACATACACATACATACACACACAGCATACAAACAAACAAACAAACAAACACCCACAAAACACACCCACAGCATACAAACAAATCCACACACACACACACCACACAAACAAACAAATCCGCACACATTCCTGCATGCAATCATGAGCGTTCTTCTTGCAGCAACAAATCTCCCAAGACGATTTCTGAAACAGCTGATCACCGGTTATTGCACACCTGTACATCACTCACCTCACCTGCGATTTTGCAACGCCAGTGAACTTCTGCAACACCTATGCATTGCTGATCGAGAGGGAGGGAAAGTCCGAGAAAATGTTACAAATATTGACGGTCTGGCAACCTAGGGAGGATTTTAGATAGATTATATATATCATACACATACGTTTACCTAAACACACACACACACACTTATGAATATATACATACGTCTATATAAATATATATATATATATATATATATATATATATATATATATATATATATATATATATATATATATATATATATATATATATATATATATATATATATGTATATATAGATATATATATATATA
>NC_091584.1:23619293-23621793 GCF_042767895.1 Penaeus vannamei
GAGCAAGATTTGGTAGGAGGAAGAATAGAAAGAAAAGCAAACGGCAGAAGAAGAAGAAAAAAAAGAAGACAGAAGGAAAAAGAAAGAGGAGAGAAAGGTAGAAGGAGAAAACGAAAATTGATAATAAAAAATATGTAAAAGTAAAATGATAAAAAAAGTAAAAAATGGAAGAAAGATATAAGACAAAAAAAAAAAAGGAAGAAGAATAGTAGAATAGAAGAATAAGAGGAAAAGGAAGACAAATAAGACAAAGAAAAAATATAAATATCAATGTACAGAGTTTAAAGAGTAATCATTAGTATATGTTGGATAGATTTATGAACAATATAACCAGACGAAGATGAAAGAAAATCAGAAGGAGAAATACGTAAATAGATAGACAGATGAAAAGGTAAATGGAAAGATGGATTGACAGATGGATATATAGATAGAAAGACAGATGAATAGACAGAAACATGCATAGGTAGATAGACAGGTAGATAGAAATACATACATACATACATACATATATATATGTATATACATATATATATATATATATATATATATATATATATATATATATATATATATATATATATATATATATATATATGTGTGTGTGTGTGTGTGTGTGTGTGTGTGTGTGTGTGTGTGTATTATATATATATATATATATATATATATATATATATATATATATATATATATATATATATATATATATATATATATATATATTTATATATATATATATATATATATATATATATATATATATATATATATATATATATATATATATATATATATATATATATATATATATATAATAACATATAAATGGAGAGAGAGAGACAGAGAAATGCCAATAAACAAATACAAAACAGAACCAAAGGAAATTAAAAGGCACGAATAGAAAACAAATAACAGAAGAGATAAAGATATGGGATAATGATGATAATGATAAGAATGTCAATAATGATGGTAATATGACTTAATAATAGTAAAAATAGTGGTGATAATAATGATGATAATGATAACAAGGAAATGATAATGATAATAACAATAATAACAATAATGATGATAATGATAGATATGATAATAATAATGATTGTAATAACAATAATAATGATAATAATAATAACAAAAAACAATAAACAACAATAGCAATGATAATGAAAATAAAATAAACAATAAACAACAACAACAATAATAACAAAAGACTGTAAATAACAACATCATCTCTTACCCACAATGATAAAAAAATATAATGATAACAAATCCCAATAATGAAGCCAAAAAAAACAAAGAAAATGAGAAAAAAGAACAGTAGCAATAAAAAAATAGTAATAATAATAATAACAATAACGATACAACATATAACAAAAAGGGAATCCCTCACCCACAATAACAAAAAAATAATGATGATGATAGTAATAATAAAAATAATGCAATAACGAAGAAAGAGAAACAAAGACAAGCAAAACGATCTCTAACTCACAATAAAAATGATATATGATAATGATAACAAATACATCAAACAAAAGACAATATAAAGACAGGGTAACAAAGAAAATGAAAAACAACAACAAAACAACAACGATAATAATGAAAATATAACAAACAACTCACATGCACAATAACAATGGAAAAATAATGATAATAATAATACAAAAAAAGTAACGAAGACATAAAAACAAATAAAAGCAAAAACAACAAAAAAGACAACAACAATAATTAATAGAACGACAAACGAAACTTTCATTAACAATAATGATGATAATAAATAATGATAATAATACACCAAACAAAAGACAATATAAAGACACAGAAACAAAATAAAAAACAAATAAAGACACAGAAACAAATAAATTGAAACAACAAGAACCAACAATGATAACAAAGACAAAACAAATCTCTCACCTACAGTGATAATAATAAGGATAAATAATGATAATGATAATAATAATGATGATGATAATAATGATGATGATAATAATAACAATAATAATAATAATAATAATAATAATAATAATAATAATAATAATAATAATAATAATAATAATAATAATAATAATAATAATAATAATAATAATGATAATAATAATAATAATAATAATGATAATAATAATAATAGTGAAAATAATCACCATAAAAAGAACATGAAAAAACCGACAACGATAACAAATTCAAAAACAACAAAAACGAATCTCTCACTCACAATGATAACAACAATAAACAAAAAAGATAAGGATAACAAAAGACCAAAACAGAAGACAAGATAAACGCAGCAGACACCCAAGACGAAGACGAAGCCGAAGCCAAGCCACATATCTTCAAGGATCCGGATAAGGAACGGAGTAGGATGCTTGACCCAGTTCCAAAAAGTGCCCGAAGGTGAAGATGTGCACAGACGTCGAGGTTGTAATAAAAAAAAGGAGGAGGGAAAAAAAAGAAAAGAGAGAGAGAGAGAGAGAAGGAGAGATTTAAGAAAAAAAAAAAAAAAAGTTTTGGTGGA
>NC_091584.1:23636793-23639293 GCF_042767895.1 Penaeus vannamei
ATAAGACGGGACTTGAGTTTGCGGTAGAAAGTACTTAATAAGGTAGTTTGTGAATGAGAGGGCGGGGGGTGGGGAGAGGGGGGTGGGGGACGGGGTGGTAGAGAGGAAGAAGGTTGAAGGAGGAGGAGGAGGAGGAGGGGGAGGAGGGGGGGATGCAGGAGGAGAAGGAGGAGGAGGGGCGGGGGAATACAGGAGGAGGAGGAGGAGGGAGAGAGAGAGCATGGGGAGGAGGTAAGAGTGAAGGTGGAGGAGTGTGTGTGTGAGAGCGAGTCTGAGTGTGTGTGTGTGTTTGTGTGTATGTGTGTATGTGTGTGTGTGTGTGTGTGTGTGTGTGTGTGTGTGTGTATGTGTATGAGTGTGTGTGCGTGTACAGATGTACATATATATGTACACATTTAATCCATAAATTACAGTTATCATTTCTACATAAATATTGATTTTGATAAAGGATACAAATAGATCTAATGGCAATACATCCAAATCATCCCTTATTCTATACCAAAAAAAAACTTCATTGCTAATCAGATCTATAAACTTTAACTATACTGTATAAACTATAAACTATAAATATATATAAACTATAAACATTAATAATCAAATTTCTTTACTTTTGCCTTCAATGCATTCAAGTTATAATTGTTTCTGATATTATACAGTAATTGGTTGCAAATCATGGTTCCACGTATTTGCAATTGCAATTAGACTATTTCTGCATGTGATCTTTTTTTAGACACCTGTTTTATTTGTCTTTGGTTGGGAGACGTAAGAACCAATTTTGGATAATTAACTTTATAATAATTTTATGATGATGATAATGATAATCTGGGTAGTTATATATTCCTTGGTAATGATGATGATGATAATGATAATGATAGTAATCATCTGGGTAGAAATATGTTCCTTGGTAATGATGGTGATGGTAATGATAATGATAATAATGGTAATAATAACGATAATGATGATAGTAATGATAATGGTAATGCTGATGAATATGGTGATGATACTAGTAGTGACAACTATAGTGAAGATGATAGTAATAATGATGATAAAAATATCAATATCAATGTTGATATAAAGATAAAGAAAGAAAATGCGGAGAAAGAGGCCTAGAAAAAATAAATAAAAATAAAGAGGGAGGAGAAGAAAGTGGTAAAGAAGGGTAAAAAATAGATAGATATATGTATAAAAAATAAAGAGAGAGATGAAGATAGTGGTAAAGAAGGGGAAAAGAAAGAAATGGCGATAAGAAAAAGGGGAAGAAAAAGATGATGATGATGACAAAAATATATATATATATATAAATAATAATAAAGACCGGAAAATAACGAGAAGAACTAATGAAAAATAAGAGTACAAGAAAAAAGAAGAAAAACAGGAAAGAAAAAGAAAATGAAAAGAAGAAGAAGAAAAAACAAAAAAAGAAGAGAACAAGGATAAAAAAGAAAGAGAAAAAAGGAAGAAAGAAAAAGAAAAAAAAACAGAAAAAAAAAGTAAAAAAAAAAGATAAAAAAAAAGATTAAAAAAAAAAAGAAATTTGCACCGATCTCCAACTTCTCAGCCAAGAAATCCATTTTCTCGAAGAAGCTTATAACAAATCGGCCTTCAGCTGCACATGATATTACAGCGTTTCATCTAGAAGTTTATTGATTGTTCAAACATCGAGTTAGAAAAGTTTTAGAGAATAATTGAATAAGGGAAAATAAAGGAAAATGAAATAAAAGTTAAAGTATATTTAAAGGAGATAAGAAAAGTATATTTAAAAGAGATAAGAAAAGAAGAGAATATGAAAATATAGATTAACTGAATAAGTGAAAATAAAGGAAAATAAAAGAGTTAAAGTATATTTAAAAGAGATGAGAAAAGAAGAGAATATGAAAATAAAGAATACATGAATGAGTGAAAATAAAGGAAAACAACAAAAAAAGTTTAAGTATATTTAAGAGAGATAAGAAAAGAAGAGAATATGAAAATAAAGATTAATTGAATAAGTGAAAATAAAGTAGAATGAAAAAAAAAGTTAAAGTATATTTAAGAGAGATAAGAAAAGAAGAGAATGTAAGAATAAAGATTAATTAAATGAGTGAAAATAAAGGAAAACAACAAAACAAATTTAAGTATATTTAAGAGAGATAAGAAAAGAAGAGAATATAAGAATATAGATTAATTGAATAAGTGAAAATAAAAGAAAACAAAAAAAAAGTTTAAGTATATTTAAGAGAGATAAGAAAAGAAGAGAATATAAGAATAAAGACTAATTGAATGAGTGAAAATAAAGGAAAATGAAAAAGTTTAAGTATATTAAAAATATAAGAAAACAAGAGTATATATAAAAAATAGAAAATAGAGAAGGAAGATTAAAAAAGTTTTAAAAACCTTAAAGAATAGATTGTTCTTTATGTGTATATTGTGTTGTTGAGAATCAGGGGAGATCTAGAGATATATGCAAAACAAACTCAAAATAGAAAAAAGTGAGATTAAAAAAAAAGAAAACAAAATGTTG
>NC_091584.1:23644293-23651793 GCF_042767895.1 Penaeus vannamei
AGGAAGAGAAATGGAGAAAGCATTAACATCGAGAAAATGACTAAGTGAAAACAAGATAAAAAACAAGAAAAGTAATGAAACGAGAATTATAATAATCGTGAAAAATAAGAACTGATAATAACTGATAATAATATTCGTGATAATAATAACTGATAATAACTGATAATAATATTCGTGATAATAATAACTGATAATCGTGATAATAATATTTATAATAATGATAATAAATAAAAATGATAATAATCGTGAAAATAATAAGTTCGATGATAAGGATAAAAAAATATGATGAAAAATATCTTCATTTATAATAAAAAAAGGAAACAGTAGTCATGGCGATTACGAAAGAGAAGAAGAAGAAAAGAAGATAGTAATAATGGAACTTGAAGTATAAATGAAAAAAATGAAGATAAAAGAAAAATAGATTAGAAAAAAATAGATGATACTAAAATAATTGAAAGAATAGAGACACGAAGAAAGGAGCAGACACATACACACGTGAACACACACGTAGATACACATGGCCACACACACACACATATATATGTATATTTATTCATTCATTCATACACACATACCCACGCGCTCACACACAGACACACACACACACACACACACACACACGCACACACACACACACACACACACACACACACACACACACACACACACACACATACAAACACACACACACACACACAAACAAACAAACAGACACACGCACACGCACACGCACACGCACACACACACTCACACACAAACAGACACACGCACACGCACACGCACACACACACACACACACACACACGCACACAAACACACACCCACATCCACACCCACACACACACTCACACACACACACACACACACACACACACACACACACACACACACACACACATGAATCTCAATAAAATTTTCTCTCTCTTTTTCGTCTTCATCTTTATCATCATTATCCTCATTATCCCTTTCTCATTTTCTATTATCCTCCTTCCCTTCAATCACCATCGTCTTCGTATATTTCTATTACGCTAAAATTAGTGAAAAAGATCGAGCATGATTTGGGGGAAAAAAAATCTAAATTTAATTGATTTGATCGTCCATTCATCCTCTTTCTAATTAATTCGTGTCGTTGATTAGTATGTCTTTGGGTTAATTATCGTCGTGATTTCTGGTATCGTTAGCTTTTGCGTTGTCATTATCATTTTTTCTTCTTCTTCTCTCTGTTTTCTTTTTCTTTTCTTTTTTTTTGGTTTCTTGGTATTTGCTTAATTTTTTTTTTTCATTCTCTGATTATTATCTGTCGTTTTATTGATAATTTTTTCTATCTCCTTTCTGTTTGTCTGTCTGAGAGAGAGAGAGAGAGAGAGAGAGAGAGAGAGAGAGAGAGAGAGAGAGAGAGAGAGAGAGAGAGAGAGAGAGAGAGAGAGAGAGAGAGAGAGAGAGACAGAGACAGACAGACAGACAGACAGAGAGGGGGGGAAGAGAGAGGAGGGGAGGGGGGAGGGGAGGGAGGGGGAGGGAGGGAGGGAGGGAGGAGAGGGAGGGAGGGAGGGAGGGAGGGAGGGAGGGAGGGAGGGAGGGAGGGAGGGAGGGATAGAAGAAAGGAGGGAGGGATAGAAGGAGGGAGGGAGGGAGGGAGACAGATAGATAGATAGATAGATAGATAGAGAGAGAGAGAGAGAGAGAGAGAGAAAGAGAGAGAGAGGGAGAGAGAGAAAGAGATAGATAGAGAAAGAGAGTACGGAAGGTAAGAGAAATAGCCAAGAGCTACCCAGGGGACCAAGAGGCGAGAGGCGAGAGGGGAGAAGGGAGAGGGGAGGGAGTAGAGGGGGAGGGGGGGAGGTAGTCAAGGCTAGCAAAAAAGGGAGATATACAACGGCGATAAATGAGGTAATTGCAACTGTCGGTGGGAGAAGGGGAAAGGGGAGGGGAAAGGGAGATGGAAGAGGGAGGGAGGGGAGAGGGAGAGGAACGGAGAGGGGATAGGGGAAGGGAGGGGAGAGGGAATAGGGGAAGGGAGGGAAAGGGGATAGGGGAAGGGAGGAAGAAAGGGGAGGGAAGGGAAGAGATGGGAGAGGAAGGGAGGAGAGAGGGAGGGAGGGGGGAAGGGAGGGGAAGGGAGAGAGGAGAGGGAGGGAGGGAAAGGGGATAGGGAGCGTAAGGGAGGTGGTAGAGGAAGGGAGGGGAGAGGGAGGGAGGGAAGAGGGATCGGAAGGGAGGAGGTAGAGGGAGGGAAGAGTGAGAAAAATAGGGGACAGGGGTAGGGAGGTGGAAGAGGGTGGGAGGAGAAAGAGAAGGGAAGTGGGAGAGAGGAGAAAAACAGATCAGTGAAAAAGGAGAGAGAAGAAAGAAAAGAGAGGGTGAGAATACGGAGAAACGAAGAGAGTGAAAGGAAAAGGAGGGGAAAAGGGAAGGGGAAGAAAAAAAATCGAAAGAAGGAAGGGATATTTCGAGGAGGAGGAGAGAGGGAGGAAGGGGAGAGGAGGAGGAAAGGGAGAGGAGGGGGAAGGGGAGAAGAGGGGGAAGGGGAGAGGAGGGGGAAGGGGAGAGGAGGAGGAAGGGAGGAGGAGGAGAGGGAGGAAGGGGAGAGGAGGAGGAAAGGGAGAGGAGGGGAAAGGGGAGACGAGGAGGAAGGGAAGAGGAGGGGGAAGGGGAGAGAGGGGGAAGGAGGAGAGGAGGAGGAAAGGGAGAGAGGAGGGGGAAGGGGGAGAGGAGGGGGAAGGGGAGAGGAGGGGGAAGGGGAGAGGAGGAGGAAAGGGAGAGGAGGGGAGACGGGAGAGGAGAGGAGGAAAGGGGAGAGGAGGAGGGAAAGGAGAGGGAGGAGGAAGGGGAGAGGAGGGAAAAGGGGAGAAGAGGGGGAAGGGGAGAGGAGGGGGAAGGGGAGAGGAGGGGGAAGGGGAGAAGGAGAAAGAGTTCAGACGATGTGAAAGTCGGGATTGGACGATGAATGGGAGAAAGAGAAGGAGAGAAATCCAGATAGACAGAGGAAGAGATACGATCTGATAATGAGATAGGATAGGTAGTTCGGTAGAAGGATAGATGAAGAGATAGATAGATAGGGAGAGAAACAGGAAGTGAAAGAAATCTAGGTAATGTAGTCTCTCTATTTCTCTTTTTTTTTACTCTCTCATTTTTCACTTATCAGAATAAAAGATATACACACGTACAGACACACTTACTCGCACACACACACATAAACACACACACACACAAACACAAACACTTACACAAACATAGACACACACACACACACAAACACAAACACACACATAAACACACACACGCACAAACACACACACACACACACACACACAAACACACAAGCACACTCACACACACATACACACACACACACACACAAACACACACACACACACACACATACACACAAACACACATACAAACACAAACACACACACACAAACACTCACACACACACAACCTACCCCACCCACACACAAACACACACACACACACAACCCCCCCCCCACACACACACACACGCACACGCACGTACATTCCTCTCTCTCTCTCGCCCCCCATGCGCCCCCAGGCTACCCCATTTCTCATGTGTATGGGGTCCGTTGTGCAGGGGCGCTCTCCTCACACAACGGACGTGAAGACATGCAGGTTGCAATCGGGTCTTTTTGGCAACATTGCGTTGGTTTGTCTGTTTCTTTTGTGGATTCGTTGTGTGATTGATATTTATTGAGATGTTTTGTTTGGTTGTTTCTGTTTGTGTGTTTCTGTCTGTGTGATTCTGTTGATTTCTGTCTGTCTGTCTGTTTCTCTCTCTCTCTCTCTCTCTCTCTCTCTCACTCTCTCTCTCTCTCTCTCTCTCTCTCTCTCTCTCTCTCTCTCTCTCTCTCTCTCCCTCTCTCTCTCTCTCTCTCTCTCTCTCTCTCTCTCTCTCTCTCTCTCTCCCTCTCTCCCTGTCTCCCTCTCCCTCTCCCTCTCTCTCTCTCTCCCTCCTTCCCTCCTTTCCCTCCCTCTCTCTCTCTCCCTCCCTCTCTCTCTATCTATGTATCTCTCGATTTATCCATCTTTTATATATCTACCTATACAATACATACATACATACGTAAATACGTACATGCAGAGTACATACAGTTGTTAACTATACAGCGTCATTTCGCAAAAATAACTTTGGATGGTGGTCCAGCTTGATAGATAGTAAAATATATAGTTAGGTAGATAGATAGATAGATAGATAGATAGATAGATAGATAGATAGATAGGTAGGTAGGTAGGTAGATAGATAGATAGATAGATAGATAGATAGATAGATAGATAGGTAGGTAGGTAGGTAGATAGATAGATAGATGAATACATAGAGATAGGTAGATAGATATATAGATAGATAGATAGAGATAGATAGATAGATAGATAGAGATAGATAGATAGATAGATAGATAGGTAGGTAGGTAGGTAGATAGATAGGTAGGTAGGTAGGTAGATAGATAGATAGATAGATTGATAAATAGATAGATACATACATCCATACATAGAGTGATAGATAGACAGACAGGTAGATGGGTAGCTAGCTAGCAATATTGGTAAATAGAAACATAGTTAGAAAGGTAGAAAGATAGATAGTTTGATGAATGGATAAATATGTAGATTAGATATATATGATAAAACAGAAAGTTAGATAGACAGATAGATAAGCAATTAGCTAGAAAGATTGGTAAATAAACAGACAGATAGATAGATAGACAGTTAAATAAATGGATAAAAACATTGATAAGATTAGACAGAGAATTAGATAGATGGATAGACAGATAGACATAGAGACCTTAGCTAGATCAATCTGGTTTATCTAAATTCAGTTTATGTCATTGAAGTAAATAATCTAAACAATAGATGAATATATAATATAAAATAGATAAATAAACAAATAATTTAAAGAATATGGAAGAGAACGAAACGGAAGGAGAAACAATAGATATATATATATGATACAAAATAATAGATAAATGATTTTAAAGATATGGAAGAGAACGAACCGGAAGGAGAAACAATAGATAAATATATAATACAAATTAGATAAATAAATAAATAATTTGAAAAATATGGAAGAGAACGAACCGGAAGGAGAAACACACTGATCATCTCCAAAGGGTTCGAGTGGCAATCCCTTGTTTTGAAGATGCTGTGAAGATGCTGTGAAGATGCTGCATCTCGGGGCAGCTGCTTCGTCTGGTTTCTTATGATGGGTATATATTTTTTTGTGATTTTTTTCTCTTATTGTTTGTTTTGTTTTGCGTGTGTGTGTGTGTTTGTTTTGTGTGTGTGTTTGTTTGTTTTGTGTGTGTGTGTTTGTTTTGTGTGTGTGTATTTTTGTGGTTGTTTTGTATGTGTGTTTTTTTGTGTGTGCGTATATCACACACACATACATATGGCAAACACTCAACATACATACAGACAAACAGACACATGACATACATATAAACATGCAGGTGTGCGTGCACATTTTGTCTACAGTACACATACACATACACACACACGCACGCGCACATACACACACACAACCGCACACATATACATAGAGCACACACACAAAAAACACACATACCTAAAAACAAACCGACGCACACACACCTAGACACACACACACACACACACACACATATCCACACGCATTGGTACAGGCACACTTACCAAGACACATATTCGCATACATTCACGCTTACACACACGCAATATATATATATATATATATATATATATATATATATATATATATATATATATATATATATATATATATATATATATATATATATATATATATATATATATATATATATATATATATATATATATATATATATATATATATATATATATATATATATATATATATCACGGTAATTATCATCCTAAATCATCATCATTATTATTATTATCATGATCGTCATTATCATCATCATTACTATCCTTATTATTATTATTATAGTGATGATCATGATGATCTACCTATCTGTCTATCTATCAATCAATCAATTTATCTTTATCTATCTACCTATCTATATGTGTGTGTGTGTGTGTGGGTGGGTGTGTATGTGAGTATGTATGTATATGCATATACATATGTATGTATGTATGTATATATGTATGTATGTATACACATATACATTGTACAGATGCATGTATGTATGTACATCCATCCATGAGTGCGCGCGTTTGTGTGTTCGTGTGAGTGTGTCTCACTGCTTGCACTCTTCCCATTTCCTTCCAAATCTGCCAAGAATCCATGCCGGTCTTCTTAAGAATGTATCCCTTGGTCTTCCATTATATTTATCAACAAATTCTTGCTCTCTCTTTCTCTCTCTCTCTCTGTCTGTCTGTCTGTCTGTCTGTCTCTCTTTCTCTCTCTCTCTCTCTCTCTCTCTCTCTCTCTCTCTCTCCCTCCCTCTCTCTCTCTCTCTCTCTCTCTCTCTCTCTCTCTCTCTCTCTATCTGTCTGTCTGTCTGTCTGTCTATCTATCTATTTATCTATCTTTCTCTCTCTCTCTTCCTCTCTCTCTCTCTCTCTTTCTGTCTGTCTGTCTGTCTCTCTCTCTCTCTCTCTTTCTCTCTCTCCCTATCTCTCTCTCCCTATCTCTCTCTCTCTTTCTTTTTTCTCTCTTTCTCTCTCTCTACCTCTCTCCCCTCCCCTCTCTCTCTCTTTGTCTGTCTGTCTCTATCCCTCTCTGTCTGCGAAAAAAATATTAAAGTAGCCATTTTTGCTATTCTTGTTAGCGGTTCCGGAGAAAGCATATGTAGCGGTTTTAGGATGAATCAGGATGGATTGGGAGAAAGGGAGGGAAGGAGAAAGCGAGAGAGGGAGAGGGGGGGGGAGGCAGGATAGGGAGGAAGAGGAAGGGTGGAAGGGAGGGGGAAAGTGGATGAGGGAAAGAGAGGGAATGGGAGGGATGAGTGAGAGAGAAAGAGAGAGAGAGAGAGAGAGAGAGAGAGAGAGAGAGAGAGAGAGAGGGAGAGAGAGAGAGAGAGAGAGAGAGAGAGAGAGAGAGAGAGAGAGAGAGAGAGAGAGAGAGAGAGAGAGAGAGAGAGCAGAAAGACAGATAAAGAGAGAGAGAGAGAGAGAGCAGAAAGACAGAGAAAAAGCGAGAATAGAAAGACAGAAATAAAAAGAGAGATCACAAAAAAAAAAAAACAGAAAGAGAGAGAGAGAGAGAGAGAGTTCTAAGGACTTATTTTACCTTGCCATGCAGGGTTAGGAAAAGTCCCTCAGCCTCTGTTGCAAATGCCGCTGCACATCGCCTCAGAAACGGACACGCACACGCAAATACACACAAGAACAGATATTAGCAGTATTTAAAATTTTTCCACGCTCTCCGTATGGCATAAAGAGAATTTAACTAAGCATCGAGAAAACCAAATTGAGAGAGAATCTGGTAACAGAATTTTGTGGAATTCATTATATGTCTCTTCCTCTTTTTTTCGTATTCTTCTTTGCTTCCAGTTACGCCAATATCTTTTTTGTTGAATTTCGTTA
>NC_091584.1:23656793-23661793 GCF_042767895.1 Penaeus vannamei
TCTCTCTCTCGCTCTTTCATTCTCTCTCTCTCTCTCTCTCTCTCTCTCTCTCTCTCTCTCTCTCTCTCTCTCTCTCTCTCTCCCTCTCTCTCCCTCTCTCTCTCTCTCTCTCTCTCTTCTGATCGCCTTTGATCACAAAACACAAAGTCCGCAGTCGGCATCTTGAAAAAGCGGCGGTGAATTCTTCTCTCGGCTTGTTGTGCTGTCAATATGCTGACGCCATTAAAGTGATTGCTGTTGGGGGGAGGGGAGGGGGGGAGTGAGGGAGAGCGGGAGGGGAGGGGTGAGGGAGAGCGGGTGGGAGGGAGGGAGAGAGGAGGGAGAGCGGGTGGGGAGGAATAGGGAGGGGGGAGGGGGAGGTAGGAGTGATGGGCAGAAGGTAGGAGGGTTAAGGGAAGAGTAGGGAGAGAGGGAGGGAAGGGGGGGGGGAGAAGATAGAAGGGTGAAGGGAGAGTAGGGAGGGAGTGGGGGGAGGAGATAGGAGGGTTAAGGGGGGGAAGGAGGGAAGGGTAGGATAGGATACACGTAGGAAGGATGAGAAATTAGGATAGGGGAAAGGAGGATGAGAGGAGTGAAGGGGAAGAGAAGGAGAGAACAGGAAAATGGGCGGCGAGTAAAGATAGGCCAGAGCAAAGTATGAGAAAGAGGGTGTGAAAGGAAGGGGAAGAGGAGGGTAGGACAATGAGAAGGGAGGAAGGAAAGGTAGAAGATAAAAGGGAGAGGAGTAAGTTAGAAGTAATAACGAACGATAGATCAATTGAGAAGATAGAAGACTTAAAGAGTAAAAATGGAGTACTGCGAAAGAATGAGAATATTAGAAGAACGAGAATTAAAGGAGGTGAAGAGAAGGAAGGGAATGAGAGAGTAAGAACCAAAAAGATGGAAGGAAAGAGGGAAAGAAAGATAGAGAGAGGAGGGGGGAGGGAATGAGAGAGTGAGAACCAAGAAGATAGAAGGAAAGAAAGGGAGAGAGCGAAGGACAGAAAAGGAGAGGACGAGAGACTACCAAAAAGTTAAGGACAGAAAGAGAAAAAAAAACAAGAAAGAAGAACAAGAGGCTGAAGAATAAACAAACGAGAGAGAAAAAAAGAAAGAAGATCAAGAGGCTGAAGAATAAACAAACAAGAACTAAGTACCTCATCAAGACAACTCAATCTTATACAAAGACACTTTCCTAAGAGTTTCTCCACAAAAGGTCAAAATCAACTTTACTAAAGCTACGCAACGTTTTTTTTTTTTTTTTTTTTTTTTTTTTTTTTTTTTTTTTTTTTTTTTTTAGCTAAGCAGTTATATCGTCTGATTTTTATTGGCTGCCAAATACCTCAAATATGTGTTTTTGTCCTTTTGGGGATAATAACTACTAGATTTCCTGCTTACTTGTTTTGGAATTAATTCATCTCTCTCTCTCTCTCTCTCTCTCTCTCTCTCTCTCTCTCTCTCTCTCTCTCTCTCTCTCTCTCTCTCTCTCTCTCTCATATCTCTGTCTGTTTGTCTCTCTCTCTCTCGCTCTCTCTTTACTAATTCTCTCTCTCTCTCTCTCTCTCTCTCTCTTTACTAATTCTTTCTTTCTCTCTCTCTCGCTCTCTCTTTACAAATTCTCTCTCTGTCTCTCTCTCTCGCTCTCTCTTTACTAATTCCCTCTCTATCTCTCTCTCTGTCTCTCTCTATCGCTCTCTCTTTACTAATTCTCTCTCTCTCGCTCTCTCTTTACTAATTCCCTCTCTATCTCTCTCTCTGTCTCTCTCTCGCTTTCTTTTTCACTTCTCTGTCTGTGTTTGTCTGACCCCTCCTTCTCTCTCTATCTTCCTCCCTCCCTCTCTCTTCTATCTATATCTGTCATATTTGCAAATCATACCTTCTATCTATCTGTTTATCTCACACAACATAATCTATCTCATAACAATTACACATATCTATCAGTTTAAGTAATTAATCCACTGAACTGATTCGACAGATCAATCAACGTATCAACACATCTATTCCTCGCACCTATTCCATCCATCTATCGAGCCTGCCTATCTATCAGTCAGTCTATCTACAACATCTACAGTGACGTAACAAGGACCTTTCACCATAACCACAATACTGTTCCTTATCCACAGCATAGCACAGGGTTATAGTGTCCGATCTGGGTAGTGGAGGAATGTCTGTGTTCTGTTCACTTGGTGTTTCAAAGTAAAATTTCTACTCTTTTCTTCTCATTCTTCTGTTTTTTTTCCCTTCTTGTTCTTCTTTTATTTTCTTTCTTTCTTCTTTTTCTTCTTCTTATATATACATGTCTTTATATATATATATATATCTATGTCTTATATGGGGGCTGATATTTGATATGTATGTATTTATCTCTCTCTCTCTCTCTCTCTCTAACGAGCTATCTATATATCTATATCTATCTATATACCTGTCTGTATATATATGTATATACATACATATATATATATATATATATATATATATATATATATATGTATATATATATTCATATATATGTGTGTGTGTGTGTGTGTGTGTTTGTGTGTGTGTGTGTGTGTGTGTGTGTGTGTGTGTGTACGTACGTATGCATCAATGTATCTCTCTGTCTGTATACCTGTCTGCCTATGTACGTATATATGCATGTACGTATGTATGTATCGATGTATCTCTCTATCGATATACCTATCTATATTCCTATCTATGTATGTATATATTTATGTACATATGTATCTATGTAGGTATCGCTTTGTCTATATTCCTATCTGCCTATGTATACATGTACATATGTATGTATCGATGTATCTCTGCCTCCTCCCTGTTTATCATTCTGTTTATGCATGAGTATGTATCCCCAATAACCTGTGCATTTTCTCTACACACACCGGTCACATACCAATATATACTTCACAAAGCAATTATAATTTCAATAAATCAAGTTGGGTCTTTTCATTCAGATAGACATCTTTATATGCATTTGCAATCCGCTGCAATTCAGTGAGAGAGAGAGAGAGAGAGAGAGAGAGAGAGAGAGAGAGAGAGAGAGAGAGAGAGAGAGAGAGAGAGAGAGAGAGAGAGAGAGAGAGAGAGAGAGAGAGAGATTGAGTGAGACAGATTGAGTGAGAGGTTGGGAAGGGGGAGAGGGATAGGGAGAAAGAAGAAAAGGAAAAGGAAAAAGAGGAGAAGAAGAGAGAGACAGATAGACAGATAGATAGAGAGTAAGAGTAAAAGAGAAATATAAAAAAGAGTAAGAGAGTAAGATAGAGAGAGAGAGAATGAAAAGAATAAGAAAAACAGAGACACACAGAATTAAAGACACAAACATAAACATAAATGCAAAGAAACAAAGAAACAAACACACACGCGCGCCCATCACACAGCCAAACAACCGAACAACCAAACAAGTCATTCACACCAATTGATTAAGATGCTTAATGAGACTCTCTTCTATTCCTTTGGCCAACTGTTCAGCGTGTTCACTGTTGCGTAAAAATATATTAAAAACCTATAGAGTTGAACCATTTCGTTACTCATATAACGATGTTGTGACAGAGATATACGTTAATGATGTAACAGGAATGAGAAGAAGAGTTGTTATGCTTATATGATGTATGGTAATTGGTTGTTATCACTGCTATCATTGTTGTCATCATTATTACTATTGAAGCTGTTGTTGTTATTGTTATTGTCAGTATCAATTTTGTTATTACCATTATTGTTATTGTTACCATTATTGCTATTGTCATTATTATCTTTATTATGCTATTGTATTGTCATTTATTATCATTATGACCATCATCACATCATCATTATTATCATTACTACTACTACCACTACTACTACTTATATCATCATTATTAGTAGTACTAGTAATGAAAGTAGCATGATCATTATTATTATCTATTATTGACATTGTTATCATTTTTATGATAATGATAATAATTATAGTAACGATGATAATGATAATGATAATGATAATAATAATGATAATTATTATCATTATTATGATTTTTATTGCTATCACCGTTATCATCATTCTTAATATTACGATTATCATTACCCTCATTAACATCCATGCTATCATTATACTTATAACTTTTACTGTGGTTATTATTAGTACTATCATTACTGATACCATTACTTGTCGTCGTTGTCATTATCATTATCATTATCATTATTGTTATTACCGATATCATTAATAACAGTGAAGATTACAACAATGATAATAGACATAGGGGTCATAATGATAACGAAGATGATAATGATAAAGACAATGATAGTAATAACAATATGGACAATGATGATAATCAGAAGATTAAGTTAATGATGATGATAATGATAATAAACATGTAATTAGAATTAGAAGATAAAAGCAATCCAATAATAATGATTATAATAATGATAATAATAATAATAATAATAATAATAATAATAATAATAATAATAATAATAATAATAATAATAATAATAATAATAATAATAATAATAATAATAATAATAATAATAATAATAATAATAATAATGATAATAATAATAATAATAATAATAATAATAATAATAATAATAATAATAATAATAATAATGATAATGATAATAATAATAATAATAATAAATACTACTACTACTAATAAAAAATGAATAAAGAAGATAGTAATAATAAAAACAAATATGATAGTGGTAATAACAAAACTAAAATGGATGATATGCAAATAAATTAATACATTAATAGTTATTACATTAACAATTAATAATTATTACATTAACAATTGCGTTTTGCTTGTCACTTCAACAATAAGTAGACGAGGCTTGAACAAATAGATATATAATCCGGGAAATAACACATGTAACTGCAAATAGGAGAAAGGATTATGGGCAGGAATCAAGAGATTAAGTTTGCGGAATTAGCAGTTATCATTAGAGGATTTTTGAATTAGCATCTTTCTCTCTTGTGCAGTTTCTCCTCTCTCTTTCTGCACATACGCACACACACACACACACAGGAATATATCTATCTATCTATATATTTACAC
>NC_091584.1:23674293-23676793 GCF_042767895.1 Penaeus vannamei
CCTCTCTTTCTCTCTTCTCTCCTTATCTCTTTCTCCCTCTTATCTCTTTCTCTCTCCCTCTTATCTCTCTTTCTCTCTCCCTCTTATCTCTTTTTCTCTCTCCCTCTTATCTTCTTTCTCTGTCCCTCTTATCTCTCTTTCTTCTCTCTTATCTCTCTTTCTCTGTCCTCTTATCTCTCTTTCTCTCTCCCTCTTATCTCTCTTTCTCTCTCTCTTATCTCTCTTTCTCTTCCTCTTATCTCTCTTTCTCTCTCCCTCTTATCTCTCTTTCTCTCTCCCTCTTATCTCTCTTTCTCTCTCCCTCTTATCTCTCTTTCTCTCTCCCTCTTATCTCTCTTTCTCTCTCCCTCTTATCTCTCTCTCTCTCCTCCCCTCCCCACTCTCCCTCTTTTCCCATTCCTTCATCTCATGATAAATCTAGTAAACAAAGGGAACACGTCGGCTATAACTCTCGTCTTTGTCCGGGTCGGGTAATTGTGATTTCCCTCTTCTTATTATGACAGCTCCTGTCGTTTATCAATTTCTCTTTACGTTTTTACTTCGATTACCGTGTTTACCTATTCTCCTTCTTTGGGCTGCGTTTGCATCCTTTTAGAATGTTTTCGTGTTTTTGTTTTTTTGGGGGAAAATCTCTCCTTCGCAACACGGAAGTAATGATCGTCCTCCTTGCTCGTGCGTCTTCATCAACAAGGCGAAATCTTTGCCAAGAGACTCGATAATTGCGTTCAAAGTCTTGTCAATTTTCGTAAATAATTTGGCGAGGAGGAGGAAGAGGAAAAGGAGGAGAGATGAAGAAAATGTAGAAGTGAATTGGCATGTGAAAGAGGAGAATGAGAAAGAGAGAAACATAATGGGAAGAGAAAGAGAGGAAGTGGAAGATAGATGGATACACATTTACAATTGAGAAAAAAAGGTTAAAAGAAAACGTAGATAATGGATAAGCAAGTCGAAAAATAGACGGATGCAAGAAACCATAAAGATGAATAAAAGAAAGAAAAAGAAACAAGAGGAAAAACCGAAGAACAGAGACAATGGAATTGCGATGAATAATGTAAGAGAGAAGAGAGAATGTAAGAAAGGAAAAAAAAGTGAAATTATACTTGATTCTTTGGCCTTTCAGAGGGAGGGAGGGAGAGAGAGAGAGAGGAGAGAAAGAGAGAGAGAGAGAGAGAGAGAGAGAGAGAGAGAGAGAGAGAGAGAGAGAGAGAGAGAGAGAGAGAGAGAGAGAGAGAGAGAGAGAGAGGGGGAGGAGGAGAGGGAGAAAGAGAGAGTCAGAGAGAGAGAGAGAGTGAGAGAGAGAGAAAGGGAGAAAGAAAGAGAGAGAAAACACATCTAATGGCTCATTGAGAACCAGTGTAGTCGCCGCCAATGACGAAATAGAAGCGAAAGAAGAAGATGGGACAAGGAATAAAAAAAAATGAAAAGATATGCAAAGATTATAAAAAAGAACAAAACAAAGACAAATGAATAAAAGGGAAGAAAAGAATAGAAAGATATAAAAAAACAAAGATAAAAGAAACAAGAGAAGAAAAGAAAAGAAGCAAAATATACCAAAACGAAGAAGAAAAAAATAAAGAAAAAGAAGAAATGACACACACACACGCCCGAACAAAAAAAAAAAAAAAAAAAAAAAAAAAAATCGCACAGCCAAATCATATGTCAAGCGAGGACCAGACTCCCTTTCAACACAGAGCAACAGAGCAACGCAACGTGACTAACTTATTTTGTTGCCCTTGCAATGATCGCACTGAAGGAGGGTCGGTTGTCAGTCCGTGTCACGCTGGAATATATATTGCAGACAATGAAAGTTATTGCAGATGGTATGTTTATGATATGCCCCTTCTGGCTCTCTCTCTCTTTCTTTCTTTCTCTCTGTCTGTTTCTTTCTTTCTCTCTCTGTTTCTCTCTATATCTGTCCCTCTGTCTGTCTCTCTCTCTCTCTCTCTGTCTCTGTCTCTCTCTCTCTCTGTTTCTCTCTCTCTCTCTCTCTCTCTCTCTCTCTCTCTCTCTCTCTCTCTCTCTCTCTCTCTCTCTTTCTCTCTCTTTCTTGCGTGGGAGGATTATGATTGTGTGGTGTGTGTTTGTGTGTCTGTCTGTGTGTATGTGAATGTGCTTGTGTGTGTTTGTCTGTATGTGTATGTGTGTTGTTTCTTTTGAGAATGTGTATGGCTGAAGATATTCTATATCACAAAGTATTTAAATCATATTTTTTCCCTTTTTTATTACAATATCAAAACGGGTTTCCTAATGTGGCATCATATAAACACATAAGAGATAGACAGAAAAATAGAAATACATATTCAGATAATTCTAGAATACATATGCTCCCTCCTTCCCCCCCACCCCCCCACCCTCCAAAAAATACAACCTCATTACGAATCTTTAAAACCTCATTAACAACCATTTCTTCTTCAATGGACACCCCCCTCCCCTCCTCCCTCCCCCTTCCCTCCCCACTTCCCCCTACCCCTTCCCCTATCTCCCACCTCCCCTTTCCCCT
>NC_091584.1:23696793-23704293 GCF_042767895.1 Penaeus vannamei
ATATATATATATATATATATATATATATATATATATATATATATATATATATATATATATACATACATACATATATATATATATATATATATATATATATATATATATATATATATACATACATACATATATATACATATATATATATATATATATATATATATATATATATATATATATATATATATATATATATATATATATATATATATACACATAAAGAGAGAGAGAGAGAGAGAGAGAGAGAGAGAGTGAGTGAGACAGATAAATAGATAGACAGATGATATATAGATAGGTAAATAGATAGATAGGTAAATAAATAGATATATACATAAATAGAGAGAGAGAGAGAGAGAGAGAGAGAGAGAGAGAGAGAGAGAGAGAGACAGACAGACAGACAGACAGACAGACAGACAGACAGATAAATATATAGACAGATGATATATAGACAAATAGATAGATATATAAATACATAAATAGAGAGAGAGAGAGAACAAAAGTATGAAAATGAGAATGAAAAAGAAAGAGATACATAGAGCAGCATCCTCTCCTTGACTGACATTAAGGATGCTCTTCACAAAACATCGTTCATTTGTTTGTCAAGTCCACCCCTCCCCCCCCTAGTTGTCTCCCTCCCCCCCTACCCCCCTTCCCCTTCATCTCCCTCTCTTGTCTGTCTGCTATCTCCCTTTTTTCATCCGTTTTCCACCCCTCCTCTTTCCCCTCTCCCTCTCACCTTCCTCCACTCTTTCCCTCGCCTCTTCTCATTCTCCCCTCTCCCCTCTATCCTTTCTCCCTCCTGTCTGTCTGTCTGTCTGTTGTCTCCCTTCTCTATCCCTTCCCTTCCCCTCTATCCTACCCCCTCCCTACACTCCCTTCCCTATACCCCCATCTCCCTTCTTCCCTCCCCTCCTTCTCTTCTTTCTCATCACCCCTCTTCCACCCCTTCTCCCCTTCCTCCACTCCCCCTCCCCCTTCCCCCATCTCGTCCATCTCTCCCCCCTCCCTTAACCCCCTCCTCCTCCCCCTCCCCCTCCATCCTCCCCCTCCCCTTCCCACCTCCTCCCTCCTCCGCTTGCATCTCACCCACCCTCCCTCTCGTCTCTCTGTTATCTCCCTCCCTCTTTTGACCTTCTTTGACCTTTCGAGTGGTGAGGAGAAAATTGATTGGCTGTGTGTTTTTTATGCTGTTTTTTTTTTTTTTTTTTACGTCGATAATTTTCGTGTTTTTTTATTGTATTTTCATTCATTCTTTTGTATCTTTTTCTTTTCTTTTTTTTCTGCGTTTTTTTTTTTTTCTGTTCTTCTTCTTCTTCTTCGCTGTCGTTGTATTGTATGTATTTGTATTTTTATTGTTTTCTTTTCTCAATTTTGGTTTCTTTTTTATACATTCCTCTTCTACATTTTCTTTTTTTTCTCTCTTTTCATGATCATTATCCTTAGTTCTCCTTTCTTCGTATATTTATCCTTCTCCTATTTTGGTTTTCTCTTTTCTATTGTAATATTTAGACGATTCTGTCTTTTCACAAACGCACATGCATACAAACAGTTCAATGCACACGCACATGCGCACACACAAACACACGTACACAGACACGTACACACATATACAGACACACACACCACAGACACTTCTCTCTCTCTCTCTCTCTTTCTTTCTCTCTCTCTCTCTCTCTCTCTCTCTCTCTCTCTCTCTCTCTCTCTCTCTCTCTCTCTCTCTCTCTCTCTCTCTCTCTCTCTCTCTCTCTCTCTTTCTCTCTCGCTCGCTCTCTCTGTCTATATATCTTTCTGTAATTATATGTGCGTGTGTATTTGTATGAGTGTGTATGTGTACTTATGTATGTGAGTGTGTGTATAATCCTTTAGACACGTGTGTGTGTGTATTAGTGTGAGTGTCCTCTTCAAGACATGTGTGTCTGTATGTACTCGTGTGTGTGTATGTACGTGTGTGTGCGTATTTGAGTGAGTGTCCTCTTCCAGACGTGTGTGTGCATGTACGTGTGTGTGCGTATTTGAGTGAGTGTCCTCTTCCAGACGTGTGTGTGCATGTACGTGTGTGTGCGTATTTGAGTGAGTGTCCTCTTCCAGACGTGTGTGTGCATGTACGTGTGTGTGCGTATTTGAGTGAGTGTCCTCTTCCAGACGTGTGTGTGCATGTACGTGTGTGTGCGTATTTGAGTGAGTGTCCTCTTCCAGACGTGTGTGTGCATGTACGTGTGTGTGCGTATTTGAGTGAGTGTCCTCTTCCAGACGTGTGTGTGTATGTACGTGTGTGTGCGTATTTGAGTGAGTATCCTTTTCCAGACGTGTGTGTGCATGTACGTGTGTGTACGTATTTGTGTGTGTCCTCTTCCAGACGTGTGTGTGTGTGTATGTACGTGTGAGTGCGTATTTGTGTGTGTGTCCTCTTTCAGACGTGTGTGTGCATGTACGTGTGTGTGCGTATTTGTGTGTGTCCTCTTCCAGACGCGTGTGTGCATGTACGTGTGTGTGTATTTGTGTGTGTGTCCTCTTCCAGACGTGTGTGTGTTTTTATGTATGTGTGTGCGTATTTGTGTGTCCTCTTCCAGACGTGTGTGTGTACGTACGTGTGTGTGCGTATTTGTATGAGTGTGTTTTCTCCCAGACGCGCGTGTGCTTATGATATTGCCACACATTCTTAGCATCTTCCGTTATGACCTTTGACCTCAGCTATATCCACTCCCTTTCCATTTGTTCATTAACCCCTATTTGGATTTACTATTGACATACCTTTTCTCAAAATATCCCATTCACTTTTTTATCTGTTATTAGTCATTCTATCTTTTATTCTGTTTTACGTCTATGCAATATCCCTTTCATTTTATTCTCTGTTATTAGTTATTCTGTTTTATGTTATATTCTGTTTTATGTCTATTTAATATCCCATTCATTTTTTTCTGTTATCAGTCATTTTATCTTCTTTTCTGTCTTATGTCTTTTTTATCACTTCCTCCCACTTCTCTTTCTAACCGACATTCCCCGAGAGATATTGAAATGCATCTCTCACAAGTATTTGTGATAATTCTTTTTTCACTTTTTCTTTTCGTTCAGAATGGCGGACTTGCTAAGGACAAGAAAAGACCTGAAATTTAGAAGAAAAAGAAAGAGAGGTAGAGAGGAGGTAAAGAAGATCGAGAGAGGGAGAGGGAGAGAGGGAGAGGGAGAGGGAGAAGGAGAGGGAGAGGGAGAGGGAGAGGGAGAGGGAGAGGGAGAGGGAGAGGGAGAGGGAGAGGGAGAGGGAGAGGGAGAGGGAGAGGGAGAGGGAGAGGGAGAGGGAGAGGGAGAGGGAGAGTCCTTCGGCACATTCCCTAAGAACCCAGTTAGAAATTTCATCTGGACCCTCTGCTTTGGTCTTGTCTAATCCTTTTAGTAGATCTTTTATTTCGTTATTTTTGAGGATGATATTTTCGGAAGAGAGAGAGAGAGAGAGAAAGAGAGACAGACAGACAGACAGAAGAGAAGCGAAGAGAACAGGAGAGAGAGAGACAGAATGAAAGAGAGAGAGAAGGAGAGAGAGAGAGAGAGAGAGAGAGAGAGAGAGAGAGAGAGAGAGAGAGAGAGAGAGAGAGAGAGAGAAAGAGAGATAGAGAGAGAGAGAGATAGAGAGAGAGAAAAAGAAAGAAAGAGAGCGAAAAAACAGAGAAACAGAGAATCCCACAGACAGACCAACAGACTGACAGATTAACAGACACAGATAGACAGACAAAAAAAAAGAATTTTATTTCATTCCCCTTCTTCTATTCTGGACGTTTATGATATTGCAAGTTATAAAATCAATTTTACGCGTTTTCTCTGCCCGTCTCAAGTGTGTTACGTGCGAAACATTCCTTGCTGTACTCGCTCAAACTTGTTAGTAATTGTGTGGGTTTTGGGTAATAATTTGGTGTCAGTCTGTGTTTGATGGAATATTCTAGACACGCAAGCATAGGCACAGACACGCATGTATTTGGATAGATTGGGGCAAACTTACACACACACACACACAAATTCACGCACATGTACTTTTTTAGACACGTAAGGTCATCCGCAGACAAGCATGAGTTTGGATATATTGGGACACACACAAGCTTACACACACACACATACTATTCCAAACACGAAAGCACAGCCACAGACACGCATGCTTTTGGATATATCGGGACACCCACACAAACTTACACACACACACACACACACACACACACACACACACATACTATTGTAGACACGCAAGCATTTGGATAGAATGGGACACTCACGCAAACTCACACACACACACACACACATGTTATTCTAAACACGCAAGCCATGCACACACACAGACACGCACGCATTTGAGACACACACAAACATTTACACACACACACACGTACACAAACACACATACTACTCCAGACACGCAAGCACAGCCACAGACACACGTGCTTTTGGATAGATTGGGACATTCACACAAACTTACACACACACACACACACATACGTGGAAAATGTATGGATGAGAATGAATATTTGCATAATACAGCAAATTTCTTGTATTGTGAAGATATTCATTCTCATTCATACTTTGTCTACATTTATAAACATGAATACAGTTCATACATACATATACATACGCATACACGTACACACAGCACATAAATACAAACACAGAGACAGAGAGACACAGACACAGAGATAGACACACACACACACACACTCAGACACACATATGCATACATACACACAGACAAACAGACACAGACACACGCACATGTACCCAGTCCCTTTTTATCTCAATTTTCTCCTTTTTAGCACAATTGTAGTTATCATATTAAGAAAAAAATAATTACTTTATTTTCTTAAATTAGTATTTTATATCATCATATTTTTTCTTGTCTTTCTTTTAGATATGATGACTAACAGAAAACTGCACCGCCTCTAGTTTCTACATAAAAGATGAAATGAAATAAATGAATAAATAATAATAAGTAAATAATAATAATAAATAAATAATAATAATAAATAAATAATAATAATAAATAGATAACAATAACAAATAATGATAATAATAGATAAATAACAATAAATAGATAATAATAAACAAATAACAATAACAAATAAACAATAATAAATAAATGAAATAAAAACGAAAATAAAGGAGAAGAAGAAGAAGAAAAAGAAGAAAAAAATCGATGCATATGATCTTATCTTCCCGGATGCCCTTCCTGCCGTCAACCGTTTTCGGTGTTGTAGCCATATCTGTCGTCTGGAATTTCTTTAAAACCTTTGAGGACAAAACAACAACAGCAGCACCAATAATTACAACTACAACAAAAACTACAACAATAATAAAATATTTGTCGTCTGGAATGTCTTTAAGATCTTTAAGGACAAAACAACAACAGCAGCACCAATAATTACAACTACAACAAAAACTACAACAATAATAAAATATCTGTCGTCTGGAATTTCAATAACGCTTTACAGACCTTTAAGGACAAAACAACAACAGCAGCAACATCACCAGTTACAACTACAACAACAAAAAACTACAACAATAATAAAATTTACAATAACAACAAAAACTACAACAATAATAAAATCTACAATAACAACAAAAACTACAACAATAATAAAATCTACAATGACAACAAGAACTACAACAATAACACAAAATCTACAATAACAACAAAAACTACAACAATAACAAAATCTACAATAACAACAAAAACTACAGCAACAAAAACTACAAGAACAACAACAACAACAACAAAAGCTACAACAACAACAACAAACAAATACAACAACAACAAAAACAACAACAACAACAAAAAAATCTTCTACAACAGCAACAAAAACTATAGCAACAACAACAAAAATACAACAACAACAACAAACAACAACAACAACAACAGCAACAACAACAACACCAAAACGATGACCTTAAGAACGGCCTCCGTTAATAATACACTTGTTAAAAACATGCTAAGTAATATTTATTCAGGACAAGCCATTCAGCATAACAGATCTATATTATGCTGCATCATGAATATTAATGACCAGCTGATCACTCTCTGTATACCGTTGAAATCACCGCGACTCAATTTGTAAAAAAGAAAGAAAAAAGAAGAAAAAAAATGGTCATATAGAATCAAGTCATACTAAATAATAATAATGATAATGATAATAATAATAATAATAATGATAATAATAATAATAATAATATTGATAATGATAATAATAATGATAATAATAATGATAATAATAATAATGATAATGATAATAATGATAATAATAATAATAATAATAATAATAATAATAATAATAATAATAATAATAATAATAATAATAATAATAATAATAATAATAATAATAATAATAATAATAATAAGTAAACAAAAAAAAATCAAGTCATACAAAAAAAAAGAAAAAAAAGAATAAATAAATAAATAGATAAATAAATAAAAATCAAGTCATACTCCATATATGAAAGTGTTTAAGTGAAAAAAGTTTTGACAAGTTGACAGTTGAAAAGGTGATTAAGAGTGTATATAGACAAGGTAAAGAGGAAGAGAAGGAGAGTGTCAGAGGAAGGGGATGAAAAGGAGTAGGAGGAGGAGGAGGATGTAATAAAAGATAGAATAAGAAGAGGAGGATAAAGTGAAGAAAGAAAGAAGAAAAAAGGATGAGAAAAGGAGCAGAAACAGAAGAGGACGAAATCGAAGATATATATGAAGAAGAAGAAAAGAAGAAACACGAGAGAAGAAGAAAGGAAGATGAGAGAAAAAGAAGAAAGAAATGGAGAAGAAGAAGAAAAGATTGGAGAAGAAGAAGAAGAAAAAAAGAGAGATGAGTAAAGAAGAGGAAAGAAAGAAAGATGAGAGAAGAAGAAAAAGAAGAAAAACGACTGAAGGCAAATTTTCGGATGCCTGAACAAAGAAGCAAGAAATATACCAATAATGTATTTACACAGCCACGCAAATCATAATACGTACACACACACACACACACACACACACACACACACACACATACATGCAGCAATTTTTGTCTGTACGTATATCCCAGTGTCAGAGCACATACTTGTGGATGTATGTATATCGTGTGTATGCGTACATGTAGGCGCGTGTATGCCTATATGTATGGAGGTTTCAGCGAATATACTTCAGAAAGTATAGAAGAGAAAAAGATAAAGAAAAAGGGGGAGAGGGAGAGGGAGAAGGAGAGAGAAGCAAAAAGATGGGAGGAAGAGGCAACGAAAAGGAAGAAAAAGAGGGAGAAGGAGAGACTGGGAGAAAGAAAGAGAGAGAGAGAGAGAGACAGACAGACTGAAAGAGAGAGAGAGAGAGAGAGAGAGAGAGAGAGAGAGAGAGAGAGAGAGAGAGAGAGGGAGGGGGGGAGGGAGGGAGGGAGAGAGAGAGAGAGAGAGAGAGAGAGAGGGAGGGAGGAGAGAGAGAGAGAGTAAGAGAGAGAAGAGAAAAAAATAAGAATAGGAAGAGAAAACGAAAGACAGGAAGGGGAA
>NC_091584.1:23709293-23714293 GCF_042767895.1 Penaeus vannamei
GGAGAAAGAGAAAGAGAAAGAGAAAAAAAAGAGAAAAAGAAAGAGAAAGTGAAAGAGAAAGAGAAAGAAAAAGAAAGAAATCAGATACATAAATGCATGCAGTTACACTTAGCCCATGCAAGCACAAGGGTACAAATAGCCTACACACATATACACATGCCCAAAGTCAAGCACACATGCAAACAAACGTATTTAAACACTCGGACGCGAGCACACACGTAGACACACTCATCCAAACACACCAGCATACTCGTCCTCATCCTCCTACACCCAAGTATACGCAGAGACACACTTACACTTTTTCTCTACACCTACACCTCCTCCTTATACCCTTATACCCTTACACCACACTTCACAACCATACAACTACACTTTATCTCTACATCTACACCCCCTCCTTATACCCTTATACCCTTATACCCTTACATCACACTTCACAGACACACAACTACACTTTATCTCTACATCTACACCCCCTCCTTATACCCTTATACCCTTATACCCTTACATCACACTTCACAGACACACAACTACACTTTTTCTCTACACCTATACCTCCTCCTTATACCCTTATACCCTTACACCACATTTCAGAGACACACTACACTTTTTCTCTACATCTACACCCCCTCCTTATACCCTTATACACTTGCGCCACACTATACAGAGACACAACTACACTACACACTTTTTCTCCACATCTACACCCCCTCCTTACACTTACACATAGACGTAGTTACACCAAACCTCATACTTTTTCTATACATGCCATTCTCCACACTCTTACTCATGTACACATCCACAGAGACAGAGTCACATACACCGCACACTATTCCCACATGCAAACGTATTCATATTCACCCTATCATACTTTTTTTGTATATCGCTACCCTTCCTTTTTAACTCCTACACTCCTACACTCTTTCAGACGTACGTGTACACTCGCCCCTCCCCCTCCCCCCCCCCACACACACATACATCATTACCCACCCGCACATATCCACATTCACAGAGACATAATCACACTCCCACACAACCCCAACCCTTTCTTCCCTTCCCCACACACTCCCCACACTCCTCCCTATTCCTTCCCCCAACCCATACACACCCTTCCCTACCCACCTACCCACACCCACAGCTACAATCACCTTCTCCTTCCTCTCCACCCACCCACCTCTGTACACACCCGCACGCACATAGCTCACACTCACCTCTGTCCACCCACCCCACCCACCTCATGCACACGCACACACACACACACACACACACACCTGCATATGCCCACACACCCCACCCACCTCTGTGTGCACACACGCACGCCCACACACCACCACCTCTGTCCAAACCCACCACCACCCACCGCCACCACCCACCCACACCCACCCACCTCTGTCCACCTGCACCCACCACTCTGTCCACCCACCCCCACTACCCACCTCTATCCACCCACCCATCCACCTCTCTCCACCCACACCCACCCACCCACCACCACCCCACCCACCCCTATCCACCCACCCACCCACCCACCCACCTCCGCGCACACACGCACGCACGCATGCACACACACTCATAAACGCAGCCCCGAACATATATTACGGCGAGGACCAGCACCACCCACGAGAAATGGCTTGTTCCTGGGTCGTTTTGCCTCACGACGGCTGCTAAACGTGTTGGGTTACGGCATAAAGAGATCATCTGGTGGTCCCGGGTGGTCCGAGGGGATCGGAGAGGACTCGGCCGGGTTGAAGGGGGATTAGGAGGCTTCGGAGTCGTTTAAAAGGGGATTAGGGTGGTTTGTAGAGGTTTGGAGGCTTCGTAGGGGATCGGGGAGGACTTGGCGGGGTTGAAAGGGGATTAGGAAGGGGTCTGGGGTCGTCTGAAAGGGATTAGGGTGGTTTATAGAGGTTTAGAGAGGTTTGAAAGGTTCATGCGGAATCGGGGAGGATTAGGGAGGGGTCTAGGGTGGTTGAAAGGGGATTAGTATGCTTCGAAGTCGTTTAAAGGGGATTGAGGAATTGGTTTATGGAGGAGTTAGAGAGGTTGGAAGGGGATCGGGAGAGGACTTAGCGGGGTTGAAAGAGGGGATTAGGGAAGGGGTCTGGGGTCGTCTGAAAGGGATTAGGGTGGTTTATAGAGGTTTAGAGAGGTTTTAAGGGTTCATACGGAATGGGGGGGGGTTAGGAAGGGGTCTGGGGTGGTTGAAAGGGGATTAGGATGCTTCGAAGTCATTTAAAAGGGGATTAGGGTGGTTTGTAGAGGTTTAGAGAGGTTTGAAAGGTTCATAGGGAATCGGGGAGGGTTAGGAAGGGGTCTGGGGTGGTTGAAAGGGGATTAGGGTGGTTTGTAGAGGTTTGAAGGCTTCGTAGGGGAACGGGGAGGACTTGTCGGGGTTGAAAGGGGATTAGGAGGCTTCGTAGTCGTTTAAAAGGGGATTAGGGTGGTTTGTAGAGGTTTGAAGGCTTCATAGGGGATCGGGGAGGACCCGGTGGGGTTGAAAGGGGATTATGAGGCTTCGGAGTCGTTTAAAAAGGGGATTAGGGTGGTTTGCAGAGGTTTGAATGCTTCATAGCGGATCGGGGAGGACTTGGCGGGGTTGAAAGGGGATTAGGAAGGGGTCTGGGGTCGTCTGAAAGGGATTAGGGTGGTTTATAGAGGTCTAGAGAGGTTTGAAAGGTTCATAGGGGATCGGGGAGGATTAGGGAGGGGTCTAGGGTGGTTGAAAGGGGATTAGGATGCTTCGAAGTCGTTTAAAAGGGGATTAGGGTGGCTTATAGAGGTTTCAAGGCTTCATAGGGGATCGGGGAGGACTTGGCGGGGTTGAAAGGGGATTGGGAATGGGTCTGGGGTCGTCTGAAAGGGATTAGGGTGGTTTAGAGAGGTTTAGAGGCGTTTGAAAGGTTCATAAGGGATTGGGGAGGATTAGGAAGGGGTCTGGGGTTGTCTGAAAGTGATTGGGGACGCTTTGAAGTCGTTTAAAAGGGGATTGGGGGAGTTTATCTAGGTTTAGAGAGGTTTGAAGGGTTCATAGGGGATCGGAAAGGACTTAACGGGGTTAAAGGGGGATTAGGAAGGGGCCTGGGGTCATTAGGAAGAGATTAGGGATGCTTCGAAGTCGTTTAAAAAGGGATTATGGTGCTTTATAGAGGTTTAGAGAGGTTTGAAGGGTTCATAAGGGATCGGAGAGGATTAGGAAGGTGTCTGGGGTCGTCAGAAAGGGATTAGGGATGCTTGGAAGTCGTTAAAAGGGGGATTAGGGTAGTTTATAGAGGTTTGGAGAGGTATGAAGATCCCGTGGGAGGGTTGAGAGGGGATCGGGGAGGACTTGACGTGGTTGGAAAAAGATTGGAATATATTTGGGGGTCGTTTGTAAGGGATCAAGGTAGTTTGTTGAGGGTTTGAGGGATGTGAAGACCTGAGTAAGGGTTTGGCACGATTGAAAAGGGATTAGGAATGGGTTTGAAGAGGATTAGGGATGGTTTGAAGTCGTCTAAAGGGGATTAGGGTGGTTGAAAAGGGATTAGAAGAGATTTGGGGTCGTTTAAAAAGGATTAGGGAAGATTAAAGAGACTTAGAGGGGTTTGATGGTCTGATGGAAGATTCGAAGGGGATTCAAGAGAGCTTGCCAAGGTTTAAAAGGGATTAGGGATGGTCTGAAATAATTCATAAGGGGATATATATATATATATATATATATATATATATATATATATATGTATGTATGTATATAGCTATCTATCTATCTCTCTATCTATCTATTTATCTGTCTATCTGTATATATGTACACACACACACACACACACACACACACACACACACACACACACACATATATATATATATATATATGTATATATATATATATATATATATATATATATACATATATATATATATATATATATATATATATATATATATATATATATATATATATATATATATATATATATATATATATATATATATATATATATATATATATATATATGTATAACTATTTTGTTCGCACGAAAAGAGATTGAACAATAATACAATTCTAGAGTTCATAGGCTAATCTTGACTTTCTTAACATTCAGACAGGTCCGGTGATCTATTCTTGTGTATATATAAAAGTCATGACATACACTCAGGCTTATAATAAACACACGCCCAAGCGAACAGATATATTGTCCTTATATGCAAACATTCACACGCAAAAATACACGTACACATATACATGTTCATACACACACATGAGCAAGCACACACAAATATGCAGAGACACACAACATACATACAAAGACACACCTAAACACAGACACACACACACAACACACACACACAAAACACACCAAACACACACACACAACACACGAACAAACACACACAACCACACCTTCTCACACGCGTCCAATCACCCACCCTCCACCCGCACACACACACACACACACACACACACACACACACACACACACATACACACACACACACACTCGAATAAACACACACAACCACGCCTTCCCACACACACATACCCAAACACCCACCCTCCACCCACCCACCCTCCACCCACACCCACACACTCACACACACACACACCCTTTCCTTCACAAGACTATCCAGCACCACCACACAAGACTACAAGAGGACTACGTAAGACTACAAAAAATGGCCATACACGTGTATGAGCAGGTAAGTTATGAGGAGGGAGCCGACCGAGTCAAGCAGGAGAAAGCAGGGGAGAGTAAGAGTGAGAAGGAGAGAGAAGGAGAGAGAAGGAAAGAGAAGGAGAGAGCAAGGGGGAGTAGGAGAAAGCAGGGGAGAGTAGGAGAGAGAAGGAGAGAGAAAGAGAGAGCAAGAGCAGGAGAAAGCAGGGGAGAGTAGGAGAGAGAAGGAGAGAGAAAGAGAGAGCAAGAGCAGGAGAGAGAAGGAGAGAGCAAGGGGGAGTAGAAGAGAGCAGGAGAGAGAAGGAGAGAGCAAGCGGGAGTAGGAGAGAGCAGGAGAAGAGGAGAAAGCAAGGG
>NC_091584.1:23721793-23724293 GCF_042767895.1 Penaeus vannamei
AAGTTTAGAATTTCATCATTAGATATTCTACTTTCTATTTATTTATTTATTATTTCTTTTTTTTCTTGTGGTTCTTACACAGTTTCCATTTTTGGAAATATCAAGCAAAATGAGAATATAAAATGCAGTAAATGGATAAATGATAATGATATATAAAAAATAAATGAAACATACACACACACACACACACACACACACACACACACACACACACACACACACACACACACACACACACACACACACACACACACACGTACACACGTACACGATACCGCTACAATGCATCTACTCTTTTCCGCCTCTCGCTCAAAGACAATACCCTCTAACACCAAAAAAGGACCGGAGAAAACAGGGAGAAAACAGAGAGAGAGGAAGAAAAAAAAAACAACAGAAAAAACAACTTAAATGGACTTTCCTTGTATCACACGCGCCAAAATGAACGACCGTTATAAAAAAACAAGATGGCGCCGGTCACGTGACTTCATGACTAAAAATGGCGCTTGAAAGAAATTTCTCGATGTTAAATTCCTCACTTTCGTGTCGGATTCGCCGTTCCTTGCCGCTTGGCCTCTGGAGACGGAGGGGAATTAGGAGGAGGAGAAGAGGAAGGGGAAAAAGAGTAATAGGATGGAGAGAGGGAGAAAGAAATGGGAAAGAAGAGCAAGAGGAAAAGGATGAAGAGACGAATAATTAGGAGGAGATGAGGAAAAGGATAAAGAGAGGGAGGAGGAAATGGAAAAGTAGAGAAGGAGTGATAGGATGAAGAGAAAAAGAATTAGGATAAAGAGACGAGGAAAAGGATGAAGAGGGAGAATTAGGGGGAGATGAGGAAGAAGGGAAAGAATAATAGATGAAGAGAAGGAGATTTAGGAGAAAGAGATGAAGGAGAGAAAGAGGAAAAGGATGAAGAGAGGGAAAAAGAAATGGGAAAGAAGAGAAAGAGTAATGGGATGAAGAGAAAAAGAATTAGGAGAAATATATGAGAAAAGAGAGAAAGAGGAATGAAATGAAGAAAAAGAGACGAGGAAGAGATGCAGAGAGGGAGAAAGAGGGAAAAGATGATGAGAGGGAGAAAAAATGGGAAAGAAGAGAAAGAGGAAGAAGATGAAGAGAAAAAGAATTAGGATAAAGAGACGAGGAAGGAGAGAAAGAGTAAAAGGATGCAGAGAGGGAGAATTAGGAGGAGGAGATGAGGAAGAAGATGAAGAGAAAGAGAATTAGGAGTAAGAGACGAGGTAGGAGAGAAAGAGGAATAGGATGAAAAGAATGAGAATGAGATGAGAGAGAAGAATAGGATGAAGAGAGGAAGACCTAGGAGATGAGGAAGAAGAGAAATAGGAAATGGATAAAGAAAGAGATAAATAGGATAAAATGAAGAAGGTTTTAGAGGATGAGAAGAAGGGAGACGAGGAAGGAAAAATGAAAGAGGGAGATGAGAAAGAGAAGACAGACACAAATAAGGAGAAGAAGAAGGTATAGCATGAAGAGAAAGAATTTGGAGGAGGGGAAGAAAGTGGGGAAATGAGGAAGGGAAGATAAAACAAATGAGGAGAAGAATAGGATAAAAAGGAGAATTTAGAGGGAAAGGAAGAAGAGGATAAACACAAAGAAGTATCAAGGAGAAGGAGGAATAGGATGAAGGACAAAGGAAATTAGAGGAAGAGGAGGTGGGAGAGGAAGAAGGGAGGGTGAACAGAAGAAGGAGAAGAGAGAAGAAGAATAAGATAGAATGGAAAAGAGAATGGGATAAGGAGACAGAGTAGGAGAATAATTAAGGTAAAGAGAGGAGATGAGTTTAAGGGAAAGAAACGATAGAATGAGAAGAAGAAAAAGGAGGAGGAAGAGGAAGAGGAAAAGGAAAGAGGAGGAGGAAGAAGTAGAAGAGGAAAAGGAACAGGAGGAGACGGAAGAGGAAGAAAAGGAAGAGGAAAAAGGAGGAGGAGGAAGTGAAAGAATAAAGAGGAAGAGGAGGAAATGGAGGAGGGAAAAGGAAGAGGAAGAGAAGGAGTATAAGGAGGAGGGAACAATATGAAATGAGGAAGTGGGAAAACGGAGAAGACCGGGGAAAGGGAAGGACATGAGAAGAGAAAATGAAGGAAGATGAGAAAAGAAGGGGAAAAAAGAGACTATAGAAAGCAAAAAAAAAAAAAAAAAAAAACATAAAAAAAAAAAAAAAAATAATAAAAAAAGAACACACATAAAACAAGAACAAGAAAAAAAAAGAAAAAAAAAAAAAAAAAAAAAACACGTACAATAAACCAGAAAATAAACCACCAAAACCCGGCCTTCAAAATAACATAAAAAAAAAAAAAAAAACGCACTTGGAATATTAAGATATTATCCTGCAGAAGCAAAGCGAGCGGCAAAGAAGTCACAGATGATCGGTTACAAAGAGAAATGACCGTTTTTTTTTAAATGTTTGATATTCAACGGTCGCCAAAACTGTTATGGTCCATTAAACTGAGTCCAAGGAGGGTTGTAACTTTCTTTTTTTTTC
>NC_091584.1:23729293-23731793 GCF_042767895.1 Penaeus vannamei
AACCGAAGAGTAAGAAAAGTAAGCAAAAAAAAACAAAACAATGTTTAAACGGAGAGAAAGAAAAGTAAACAAAAAAAAAAAAAAAAAAAAAAAAAAGTAACAATGAAGAGAATAAATTGAACAAGTGAAAATGAACAGTAAATGTAAGCAAAATAAAATAACAAGAAAGTAACAACAACATGCAACATGGTAAACGACAAGAGAACATATACAAAAAAAAAACAATAAAAAAAAACACCACTCAAAAAAACAAAAAAAAAAAAAGAAACAGCAAAAAAAAAAAAAACTCAACACCCCCCCCTCAAAAAAAAAAAAAAAAAAATCAATCCCACACACACACTGGACTTAAACAAGCACACAAAATTAGACCTTATAACCGCGTGTTACAGTTAGTGTCATACCACACGTCCCGGTACACAAAAGGGACGGAATTTGCGAACTCACTCTCAGAGAGAATGGAGTGGGCGGTATACTGTATATAATTTAGCAGCATTCGTCATGATGCTAACTTCGTGCAAATTCTCTAAAAACAAGTGCTATGCTAATAGAATTTTGTTTGTTTGTTTGTTTGTTTGTTTGTTTGTTGCTGTCCTTTTTGTTTTCTTTGATTTTGGATCTTTTTGTTTTTAGATTTTTTTGTTTTGTTTTGTTTGTTTTCTTTGATTTTGGATATTTTTGGTTTTAGATTTTTTTGTTTTGTTTTGATTTTGTTTGTTTTCTTTGATTTTGCATTTTTTTTGTTTTTGTTTGTTTTCTTTGATTTTGAATTTGTTTTTTTTTGTTTTTTTTTTTTTTTCTTTTGTTTTTTTTTTTGTTTTGTTTTGTTTTTGTTTGTTTTCTTTGATTTTGGATTTTTTTTTTATGTTGATAAGTCTAGGTTGTTGCGTAACAGGATGGAAGATATTTGTTCAGCATGTTCAGCTGTCCTGGTCTCTTGTCTTGTTTTGTTTTTGTTCTTTGTTCAGTTTTGTTTGTTTATTTGTTTCTTTTTTATCATGTCTTCTTCGTTTCCCTTTCTCTTTTAGTTTCTCTAAGTCTCTAGTCTGAATTCACTTCATCACGAACTCATGGGACTGTTTGTTCAAATTGTTCAGCTGTCCTGAACATCGTCTTTTGTCATCTATTTTTTTTTTGTCTGTTTCTCCTTGTTTCCCTTCTTTATCATCACTTCTCCAGTTCCTTTTCTCTGTCAGTTTTTTTGATGTTTGTCTTAATTTTCTCCCAAATTGATGGTCCTTTTAGTTAAAAAAAAATTGATTTCTCTCTCTCGCTTTGTTTTTCTTCTTTGATTTTCTTTGCAACGGGTGACATTGTTCAAAATGCTCCTAATCTCCCTCTTCTTCTGTCTTTGTTCTTAGTTGTCTTTGTATATTTTATCATATCTTTCCGTTATATATATATATATATATATATATATATATATATATATATATATATATATATATATATATATATATATATATATATATATATATATATATATATATGTTAATATTATTATTATTACAACTATTATCATTATTATCATTACCATTATCATTATTGATATTATCATCATTATCATTAACATCATTGTTATTATTTTTATTATTTTCATTATTATTATTATTATTATCATTATTATCATTACCATTATTATTATTAATATTATTATTATTATCATTATTATTATTTTTATTATATTTATTATTATTATTGTTTTTTGCTAGTTGCTCGCCTTTTGTTTGTTTTAATTTTCTCTCCCTTCAACTAGTAAAACTGTTAAGTTCAAAATGTTCAGCTGTTCTAATCTCTTGTCTTCGTTTGTCTTTGTTCTTTATCCGAATTTCTTTGATTCTTTATTTTATCATCTCTTCTCTGGTTCCCTTTCTTTTAATCACGCTTTTATCTTTATTTTCTTCATTACTTCATGGTGACATTGCTTGTTCAAAATGTTCAGTTGTTCTAATCTCTGTCTTATTTTGTCTTTTTTCTTTGTCCCTTTTTGTTCATTTTACTTCAGTTATTCGTTCTGTTTTTTTCTAATCTCGTGTTTGTCTTTATTTTCTTCTATAACTGGTGTCTGTTCAAAATGTTCAGCTGTTTTCTCTTTCTCTCTGTTCTTCGTCCGGTTCTTCCTTTCTTTTCTTCTTCGTCTTTTCTCCAATTCCTTTTTCTCTTTTCATTGCTTTCGTCTCGTTTGCCTTAATTTTCTTTAACAAATTGTTCATGTGTCCTAATCTACTTTTTTTCTTGTTTTTATTTATCTATTTTTTTCTGTTCGTTTTTTCTTCGTTTCTTCGTCTTTACCGTCGATTCTTAGGGTCCCTTTTCTTATGTTTTGTTTCAGTTTTCTTCTTTCTTTCTTCCCTTCTCTTCCTGTATCTCTATTATTTCTTTTATCTATTTTTTTCGCTTTTCTAATTTCTGTTTTAGTTTGTATGTCTATTTGTCTTCAATAAGGATTTTTATTTATTTTTATTATTCATATTGTTCTCCTTTCTCGCTCTTCTAGTTCTCT
>NC_091584.1:23756793-23764293 GCF_042767895.1 Penaeus vannamei
CAAGAAAGAACGAAAGAAATAGCCACAAGAAAGAACGAAAGAAATAGCCACAAGAAAGAACGAAAAGAAATAGCCACAAGAAAGAACGAAAGAAATAGCCACAAGAAAGAACGAAAGAAATAGCCACAAGAAAGGACGAAAGAAATAGCCACAAGAAAGAACGAAAGAAATAGCCACAAGAAAGAACGAAAGAAATAGCCACAAGAAAGAACGAAAGAAATAGCCACAAGAAAGAACGAAAGAAATAGCCACAAGAAAGAACGAAAGAAATAGCCACAGAAAGAACGAAAGAAATAGCCACAAGCAAGGACGAAAGAAATAGCCACAAGAAAGAACGAAAGAAATAGCCACAAGAAAGAACGAAAGAAATAGCCACAAGAAAGAACGAAAGAAATAGCCACAAGAAAGAACGAAAGAAATAGCCACAAGAAAGAACGAAGAAATAGCCACAAGAAAGAACGAAAGAAATAGCCACAAGAAAGAACGAAAGAAATAGCCACAAGAAAGAACGAAAGAAATAGCCACAAGAAAGAACGAAAGAAATAGCCACAAGAAAGAACGAAAGAAATAGCCACAAGAAAGAACGAAAGAAATAGCCACAAGAAAGGACGAAAGAAATAGCCACAAGAAAGAACGAAAGAAATAGCCACAAGAAAGAACGAAAGAAATAGCCACAAGAAAGAACGAAAGAAATAGCCACAAGAAAGAACGAAAGAAATAGCCACAAGAAAGAACGAAAGAAATAGCCACAAGAAAGGACGAAAGAAATAGCCACAAGAAAGAACGAAAGAAATAGCCACAAGAAAGAACGAAAGAAATAGCCACAAGAAAGAACGAAAGAAATAGCCACAAGAAAGAACGAAAGAAATAGCCACAAGAACTCAGATTCCCTTTCGTCCCCTCCTTGAAGATGGCGAATGGGGAGGGAGGGGGAGAGGGGAGGAGGAGGAGGGAGGAGAGGGGAGGAGGAGGAGGGAGGGGGAGAGGGTGGAGGAGGGTGGAGAGGGGGGGAGGAGGAGGGGGAGAGGGAAGAGGGGTAGGGGAGGAGGAGAGGGGAGGAGGGGGAGAGGGAGGAGGAGGGTGGGGAGGAGGGGGAGGATGGCCAAGGAGGAGAGGAGGAGGGGGAGAGGGGAGGAGGAGGAGAGGAGAGGGGAGGGGGAGAGGAGGGGGAGGGGAGGAGGTGGAGCCTTGGGGGGGAGAGGGGAGGAGGAGGAGAGGAGGAGGAGGGGAGAGGGGGAGAGGGGAGAGGGTGGAGAGGGGAGGAAGAGGGGGTAGGGGAGGAGGAGGAAGATGGCAGCTGGGGAGAGAGGAGGGAGAGGGGAGGGGGAGAGGGAGGGGGAGGAGGAGGAGAGGAGGAGGAGGGAGGGGGAGGGAGTGTGTGGAGAGGGGGAGGAGGGTGGGAGAGGGGAGGAAGAGGGGAAGAGGGGAGAGGGAGAGGGTGGAGAGGGGAGGAGGAGGAGGAGGGGAGAGGGGAGGGGAGGGGTAGGGAGGGGAGAGGAGGGGAGGGAGGAGAGGGGAGGAAGATGGCGAATGGGGAGGGAGGGGGAGAGGGGAGGAGGGGAGGAGGGGGAGAGGGAGAGGGTGGAGAGGAGGAGGAGTAGGGGAGGAGGAGGAGGAGAGGGGTGGGGAGGAGGGAGGGGGGAGGAGGTAGGGAGGAGGAGGAGGGAGCGAGGAGAGGAGGGTGGAGGAGGAGGAGGAGGGGAGGGGAGGGGAGGGGAGGGGCGAAGACGGCTCATCAAAGGCGGAGCTTATGAGTTACTGTTGACCCCCACTGTGCGCCGACTCTTGCTATACCCTTTCGCCCCCTCTTCCCCTTCACCCTCCTCCTTACCCTCCTACTCACCACATCCTTTTCCCTCTCTCATCCTTCTCCTTTTCTCTCCTCCTTTCTTCCTTCGTTTCCTCTCCCCTCCTTCGCTTCCTCTCTCCTCCTCTATCCCTTCCTCTCCCCTCCCCTCCCTCCTCTCCCTTTCTCCCTCCTTCGCTTCCCTCTTTCCTCCTCTATCCCTTCTCTCCCCTCTCCTCCTCCTCTCCCCCTTTCTCCCCCTTCTTCTTCGCTTCCTCTTTTCCTCCTTCTTTCCTTCTTCCTCTGTCACCCCCTCTTCTACCTCTCCTTCTACCTCTCCCTGCCTCCTTCCTTCTCTTCCCCTTCACTCTTCCTCCTCTCCCCATTCCTCTCCTCTCTCCCTATCTCATCCTCTCTTCCTCTCCTCTTCCCTTCTTCCCCTCTATTCTCCTCCCCTCACCCCTTTCCCCTCTTCCCTCTCCCTCCTTTTCGCTTCTTCTACCCCCTCCTTCCCTCTGCCTCTCCTCTCCCCTCCCTCTCCAATTCCCCCTTCAAGCTTCCTCCCCCTTCCTCTCCCCTTCTTCCTTTTCTCCCCCTCCTCTACCCCTCTTCCTTTCCTCCCCCTCCTCTCTCTCTCTTCTTCCCTCCCTCTCCTCTCCCATTCCTCTCCCCTCTCCCCCTCCTCTCCCCTCTTCCTCCCGCCCCCCTCTCTCCCCTCTCGCTCCCTTCGCCTCCTCTCCCTCTCCTCTCCCCCTCTCCCTCTCCTCTCCCCCTTCGTCGCTCCCTCTACAACTCCTTTTTGGGGTTTTAGGAGTTCAAATGTCTTCAGGACTAATTTTTAATGTCATATTTGAAGCTCTTGATATTTTTTTCTCCCTCCTTTTCACCTTTCACCCTTCCCCCTCCTTTTCATCCTTCCTTCTACCCCTTTTCCTCTTTCGTTTTCTCACTTTTTAAGTTTTCTCTCTTTCCCTTTTTTGTCTCCCCTTCTCTTTATCTATTTTTCATTTTTCTCTCATTCTTTCTTACCCTCACTTCTTCCCTCCACACCCTTTCCCTTTCCTGCCCTCTTTCCCCTCCTCCCCTTTCCTTTCCTCTCTCCCCGCCTCCCCCTCCCTTCCTTCCCTCTCATTTATCCTACTTTCCTCTCCCTCCTCCTCCCTTCCCTGCCTCCCCTCCCTCCCTTCTCATCTTCCTCCTCCTCTCACCCTCTCTTTTCAACCCTCCCTTTGTCCCCCTTCTCTTTTGTCCTCCCCATCCCCCTCCTACACTTTACTGGTCACCCTCTCCTCTGTCGTCCTCCCACTCACCCCCTCTCACTCCCTCTCTCCCTCACTCTCCTCCCTCCCCTTCCCTCCCTCTCCCTTTCACTCCCCCTACCCCTCCCTCCTCCACCGCCTCCCCCTCCTCATCTCCCTCACCTCCTCTCTCTCTCACTCACTCCTCTCTCACCCCCCCTTCATCCGGGATTGCTTGCAGATCGTAAGTGTGAAGTGAAATGCAAATGCAGAGAACTCGAGGGAGTGCCGTGTGGGGGGGGGGGTGATGAGGGGGTGAGTAAGGAGGGAGAGAAGGATGGAAGGAGGGAGGGGTTGGATAGAGGGAAGAAGAGAGAGAGAATAGAAAGGAGGGAGAGAGAGACGGAAGGAAGGAAGAAGAGGGAGAGAGAGATGGAGGGAGGGAGAAAGAGAGAGAAGGACGGAGAGAAAGAAAAAAAGAAGGAGAAAGAGAGATTGAAGAAAGGAGGAAGGGACAGAAGGAGGAAGAGGGAGAGAAAAGGGAAAGAGGAGAGGGAGAGAGAGAGGTGGAAGGAGAGGGGAGGGAGAGAGATAAGTAAGAAGAGATATAGAAAAAGGAGGGAGAGAGGGATGGAAGGAGGGAAAGATAGAAAGGGAAGGAAGGACAACAAATGGCAGAAAAATGGTAACAGAGATGAATAAAAAAATCGTAAATAGATAAAGGAAAAGATGGATAAATAGATGGATAGATAGATAGATAGATAGATAAATGATTGAATAGATAAAAGAATGAATGAATTGGTGAATAGATGGATAGATAAACAAATAAATGAATATACAAATAGATATATGACTCATTGGAAAACAAGATTAAAAACAAATCAACAACAACAACAACAAAAGAAATGGAAAATAAACTAAAACCAAAGAAGTAACAAGAAAAATGAATAACCGAATAGAAAATAAACTAAATCAAATAAACAACAAGTAGATTTATAAATGAGATCAAAAAATAAACTAAAGACCAAATCAACAACAAGAACAACAACAAATGATGAATAAAACTGAAAATAAACTTAAACCAAATCAACAACAACAAAATCAACAACAATAAAATCAACAACAAAAAACAACATCAACAACAACAACAAAAAACAGCAACAAAAACGCCAACAAAAATAACAACACCAAAATCAACAACACCAAATACTACAACACCAAAGTCAACAACAACAAAAACAACAACAACAAAAACAACAACAACACCAAAATCAACAACAACAAAAACAACAACACCAAAAACACGACCACCACCACCACCACCACCAACAACAACAACAACAAAAACAACACCAAAATCAACAACACCAAAAATAACAACACCAAAATCAACAACAACAGCACCACCACCACCACCACCACCAACCACAACCCATCCCCCCCATCCCCCATCCCCCAAGCGAGCCTTCCAAGCACACCTCCCTCCCCCAAGCAGTGCCAAGCCACAAGCCAGCGCGGCCCCCTTGATCGCTGCCACCGGGTGTCTCTGCTCGTTTCATGGCTCGTAAATAGCTTCGGACAGAGGCATAGCAGTCCGGCTTCTAGCATTGATTAGAGGAGGGGGGGGGGTAAAAGGGAGAAGGGTGGGGAAGGGGGGGTAAATGGGGGATGGGGAGTGGGGTAGAGGGGGAGGGGTAAGGGTGGGGGAGGAGGGTGAGGTGGGGGGAGGTGGAGTAAAGGTGGGGAGTGGGGTATAGGGGGAGGGGGGATGGGTGAGGGTGGGGGAGGGGAGGGAAGGAGGGAGGGTAGAAGGGTGGGGGGAGGGGGGTAAATGGGGTGGGGTATGGGGGGAGGGGGAGGGGTGCAAAGGTGGGAGGTAAGCAGGGGTGTGGGGAGGGGGTAGAGGGGAGGGGGAGGAGGTAAAAGCAGGGAGGTGTGGGGGAGGTGGAGGGTAAAGGTGGAGGGTATAGGGTGGGGAGGGTAGAGGGTGAGGGAGGGTGGGGTGAGGGTGGGGTGAGGGAGGGGAAAGAGGAGGGGCAGAGTAGGGAGGGAGGGTATTGAGGGGATGGGTAAAGGGATGGTGCAAGTATGGGGGGATGGGTAAGTGGTGGGTGAGGGGTAAAAGGAAGGGTGGAGGGGGGGCTAACTTGGGGGGAAGGGTAGAGGGGTAGGAGTAAGGATGAGGCGTGAGGGTTGTAGGAGGGCTTATGGGTGGATAGGTTAAGGGGGTAAAGGCGAGTGGGGTAAAAGAGAAGGTTAAGGGGTAAAGGGAAGAGTAGAAGGGTGGAAGGGGAGGATAGGTAAGGTGGGTGAGAAGGTGGGGGTTAAGGGGTAAGAGGGGAAGAGGAAGGGAGGGGGTAGGGAGAGGATGAGTGACGTGGGGGAGGTGGAAGGGAGAGGCAAAGGGGGAGGAGGGAAGGAAGTGAGGGGAAGGGAGGAGGGGAAAGAGAGGAGTGAGGGGAAAGGATGAAGGGGAAGAGAAAGGGGAAAGTGAGGGTAAATAATAAAGGGGAGAGGGTGGGGTTTAAGGGAGGAAAGGAAAGGGGAAAGGGAAGGGGATAGAGGTAGAAAAAAGTAGAAAAAATAAACAGACAATAGATTTATAGATACCCCCTATCTCCCCCACCCCCCACCCCCTACCCCAAGAAAAAATCCAAGAAAAGCAATTCCACCTAAATTTTTTGAAAAGTAAAATAAATAAATAGATAAACATTTCATATTCAAACACACAAACAAACAAAGTACACACACATACGAACACACAAGAAAATGTGCCATGCGAAGAAAGGAGATGAAGAAGAGCGAGATGAAAAAGATGATGAAGAAGCAGAAGAAAAAGTCGTAGAAGAAGAAGAAAAGAAGGGAAAAAAGAAAGGAGAAGAAAAAGAAACAAACGTAGAAGAAGAAGTAAAAAGAGAAAGTAGAAGAAGAAGAAGAAAAACAAGAAGAAGAAGACGAAGAAGAAGAAGAAAGAAGAAAAAAGAAAAAGAAAAGAAGAATATCGAAGAAGATTTAAAAGAGAAAGACGAACAAGAAGAAGAAGAAGAAGAAGAAGAAGTCGAAGACTAAAAGAAGAAGCAGAAAGAAGAAAAAAGAAGAAAGATTAGAAGAAGAAGAAGATTTACAAGATTAAGACTAAAAAGTAAAAGAAATAGAAGAAGATCGATCCAGAACAAGAAAAAGAAGAAGAAAAGAAAAAAACAAAAACAAACATAAAAAACCAATAAAAGAAAAAGAAAAAAAAAACACACACACACACACGAACAAGAAAAGAAAAGAAAAGAAAAGAAAAGAAAAGAACATACATTCATTGTTAAATCCCGCACACAAAAGCCTTAATCTTGCTCTTAATCCACTCATCTTGAGCGTGCAATACCGTGTTATTGCAAAACGCTTGTACTGTGAGCTATTTGACTTTACAACTCGAGCCACCCAGCGTGTGTCCTGTGTAAAAAAAAAGGAAGAAGAAGAAGAAGAAGGAGAAGAAAAGGAAGGAGGGGGAGGAGGAGGAGGAGGGAGGAGGATAAAGGGAGGGAGGGAGGAGATGGGAGGGGGATGGGTAGGGGGGGAGTGAGGGAGGAAGAGGAGGAGAGAAGGGAGGGAGGAGGGAAGGGGAGGGAGAAGAAAGAGAGGGGGAGGAGTGGAGAGGGAGGAAGGGAGGAGGAGAAAAGAGGCGGAGGAGGAAGGAGACAGAAGGGGAGGAAGAGAAAGAGGAGGGAGGAAGGGGTAGGAGGGAAGTCATATGGAGAAGGGGAGGAGGAGGAGGAGGAGGAGGAGAGGAGGAGAAAGGGGAGGAAGGGGAGTGGAGGAGGAAGAGGAAGGTGGGAGTGGAGGGAGGAGGGTAAAGGGAGGAGTGAGGGAGGTGGAGGAGGAGAGCAGTAGGAGGGAGGAGAAGGAGGGAGAACGGGAGGTGAGAGGAGAGAAGGAAGAGGGGAGGAGGGAGGAGGAGGAGGAGAATCAGCGGCAGGGAAAAGAGGAAGAAGTGGAGGAGGAGGAGGAGATGGAGGAGGTGGTGGTAGTGAAGTCGTGGTGGTGGAGGAGGAGAAGGAGTAGGAAAAAGGAATTAAGAGGAGGAGGTGCGGGGGTAGGGGGAAGAGGAGGAGGAGGAAAAGGAGGAGAGGGAGAGGAATAAAGAGAAAGTGGAGGATGAGGAGGAAAAGGAGAAAGAAGAAAAACGAGAAAGATATTATTGGAAGAAGAAATTGATGATAATTTGGAAGAAGATGAGCAAGAGGAGGAAAAGAAGAAAAAGTAGTAGCAAGAAAGAAAATTAAACGAGAAAGAAGTAAAAGGGAAAAATAGAAAAAGGAAAATGTAGTAGCAAGAGAACAAGAGAGAAAATTAAACGAGAAAGAAGTAAATAAAGAAAAAAAAAAATAGAGAAGAAAACGTAAAAAAAAACGAAGACAAAAGTAAATAGAGAAGAAAAACGAAAATAGAAAGAAAGAAAAAGAAAGAAAGAAAGAAAGAAAGAAA
>NC_091584.1:23788622-23793622 GCF_042767895.1 Penaeus vannamei
TATGTGTATTTATATTCTTTTATATTTATATATTTTTGTTTTATATTTATATATTTATATATTATATTTTTCTATATTTATATTTATATTATTTATATTTTTTCAAGACATGTAGATATTTTTTAAATGATTTCGTATAAAGGAAAATCTGATCTGAAGTAATATGAATGTAATTTTGTTCATAAATATCCATAAGAATATATTATTTATCAACATATTGATTATTATTGAATATTGATACTGAATAACAATGATGATATTTAAACTGATATAGATGATAATGATGGTGACGGTGACGAAGATGATGGTTATAATGATGTAAATGATTATAATGGAAATTATGTTAAAGATAATGATAACAGAATAATGATGATGATAATAATGATGATAACAATAATGATAGTAATAATAATAAGGATAATGATAATGCAAATAATTATAGTAATGGTAGTAATATATAATAATGATAGAAATAACAACAAAGAGTATAAAGATATTTATGACAGTAATGATACTCGTAATGATACTCTAGTAATAATAAAAATAACAATAACGACGATAAAGATAAAAAACAATGATGATAATGATAATAATGACAATCATAACAATAGTAATGATTATAGTAATAACATTACTACAAATGATAATAATGTTAGTAATGGTAAGAACAGTAATAGTAATAATAATAATGATTGTAATAATAATAATGATGATAATAATAATGATAATAATAATAATAATAATAATGATAATAATAATAATGATTATAATGATAATAATAATAGTATTAATGATAATAATAAAAATAACAACAACAACAACAAAATAATGATGATAGTTATAATAATGATAATAATAGTGATATAACACAGCAATGGTATATAAAACAACAAATTCATTAACAATATTTAACTCTTAAGAAACTAACAACAATGCCAGGATAACAAAGAAACTATCATTGAAAAACATTATTAAAAAACTGACACTAAACAATGTAAACATCTCTCCTTTAACAAATACAATCAGATGAACTGACATTTTGCAACACCAATAAAAGCAACAAAATTGAACGCATTGGCAACCTGATGATCAGCTGACATTTACACGTTTCAGACTTGTTGTGCGTACTCTTAAATTCTCCTTTTTTTAATTATGTCATTTTAACTATATATTTCAAAGAAAAGCTTGATAGATATATAAAATGGTGGATAGATTGGAAGATGGATGGAAAGATAGGTAGAGAGATAGATAGGGAAATAGATCGATGGGATAGGAAAATAGACAGATAGACAGACAGACAGACAGATAGATGGAGAGAGAGAGAGATAGCTAGCTAGATTGATAAGTAGACATTCAGGAAGAAAGACAGATAGACAGATAAACACAGACAAACAGGTAGCTACATAGATGAATATACAGATAGAAAGACTGACAGACTGACATCCAGACAGACAGACAGATAAACGCACAGATAACCAGATATATACAAAGGGAATAATAGATACACTCGTTGTTTATGTGCCTATGTTGTCTATGTGGGTAGTTACCTCTCAAGACACACGGCCATTGCAATATATATGGAATCCTGTGACAACGAACAACATAGATCCAGCACGCTAAGTCTATGTTGGCAATGCTATACTTATATCAAGATGAACAACATAGACAAACTTAGATAACAGTGAACCACATAGAACTGGTTAGCTAACAACGAGCCACATAGAACAGCCAAACACGTTAAATCTATGTTGGCAATGCTTTAGCTATATCAAGACGAACCGCATAGAACAGTCTAGCTAGTCTAGTCTATGTTGGCAATGCTATAGTCATATCAAGATTAACCACATAGAACAGTAGGTAGTCTGGTCTATGTTGGCAATGCTATATCTTTATTAAGAGGAACCACATAGAGCAGTCTACCTAGTCTAGTCTATGTAAGAAATGCTACAACCGTATCGAGACGAACCACATAGAACAGTCTAGCTAACCTAGTCTATGTTGGGAATGTTATATTCTTATTACGACGAACCACATAGAATAGTCTACAAACTCTATGTTGGGAATGCTATATCTATATTATTAAGAACAAGATAGAACAGTCTAGAACGTCTATGTTGGCAATGCTAGAACTACTTTCCACATACCCAAAGTACTTTTGAATTATTTTTAGGAATAAAAAAGCAAAAAAAAAAAAAAGAAAAAGAAAAAGAAAGAAAACGAAAGAAAGAAAGGAAAAAACTAAAAAAACGAAAAAAAGAAAGAAAGAAAGAAAAAAAAGAAGAAAACTCGATTTAAATTTCATTCCGTTTTCGGCTAATGAAGGCAGGGGGTAGGGAGGGGGAGGGGGGGAGGGGAGGGTAAATAAGTGGTCAGATGGTAATCAATGTTCTTTTTCAATGGTTTTATATCGAGGTAATTTAATTGGTCTTGTAATCTTGTTTAATTAACAAGGGAAGGAAGGATAAATTTTGTGTTTGTTTGTTTGTTTTTTGCTGTTTTGTTCTCTTGTTGTCTCGCATTCTAACGTTTTATTTTTCTTGTTTTTTTCTATCCTTATTTCGTTTTTTGTTTGTTTATTTGTTTGTTTATTTCGATTTTTTGTTATTTTTTATTTTATTATTATTTTTCTCTCTCTTTTCTTTTATTTTCATTTTCTCGACTTTCGTCCACGTTTAGATCTTCCGTTATTTCTTTTCTTTCTTCCTGTCTTTCTGTTTTTCGCTCTTCTTTTCATTCCATGTTTCCCATTTTTCCCTTTCATTTGTTTTCGTAAGTTCTACTCTCCTTCTCTCCTTATCTTCTTCTTTTCTCTCTTTCTTCTCTCTCTCTCCTCTTGTTTTCTTTCGTCTTTTCCAGTTTCTTCACCTCTACTTCTTATTTCATTCTTTCCCTTTATAGTTCGTCGATTTTTCTTTTTTTCTATTCGTCTCTTTCTACATTATTCTTCTCTCCTTCTCTTCCTTTATTTTTCTTCCTTTATTTGTTTTCTGAATTCTTCTCCGCCGCTCTTCCTCTTTTCTTTTCTTCTCCCTTCTCTCTCTCTCTCTTTCCTCTCTTATTCCCTCTTCTCTTACACCTTATCCTTCCTTCTTTCCTTTCTTCTTTCTGAATTCTCCCGTTCCGTCTTCCTCTTATTCCCCTTCCGTCTTTTCTCTCCTCATTTATCCTATTTCTTCTTTTCTTTTCCACTTTTTTTCTCTTTTACTTTCCCTGAATTTTCTTTTTTTCCTCCTTCCTTCCCCTCTAATCGTCTCTCCCTTTCCCTTTCCTTCTTCTTTCCTCTTTTGTCCTCTCCCATTCCTTCTTTTTTCATACACCACCCTTCCTATCCTCTTCTCCTTCCCCTTCTTCCCTCCCTTCTAATCTCTCCTCTTTCCCTGTCTCCTCTCCTTCCCTCTCCTTCCCCTCTAATCTCTCCCTCCCTCTTCTTCCCTCTTCTCCTTCCCTCTCTCCTCTTTCCCCCTCCCTCCCTTTCGCCCTTTCTTCTTCCCTCTTCTCCTTCCCCTCCTTCCCACTCCTCTAATCTCTCCTCTTTCCCTCCCCTCCCCTCTTGCCCTCCCCTCCCCTTCTTCCTTCCCTCCTTCCATCCTCTCTCTTCCCCTCCTCTCCCCTCCCCCCCCTTCTTCCCTTCCCTCCCTCTTCCCCTCCTTCCCTTCTCCCCTTCCCCTCCCTCCCCCTCCTCTCCCTCTTCTCCTTCCCCTCCTCTCCCTCCCCTTCTCCCCTCCCAATCTTCCTTCCCCTCCTCTCCCTCCACTCTAAATATCACCTTCCCTCTCTCCTCTCCCTGCTCTTTCCTTCCCCTCCTCTCCCCTTCTCCCCTCTCCTCCCCTTCTTCCATCCTTTCCCATCCCTCTTCCCTCCCCTCCCCCTTATTCCCTTCCCTCCCCCTTATTCCCTCCCCTCCTCTTCCCCTCCCCCCTCCACTCCCTCCTTCCATCCCCCTCCCTCCCCTCCCCCTCCCTCCCCTTCTCCCCCTTCTCCCTCCCTTTCCCCCTCCCGTCCTCCCTCCTCCTCCTCTCCTTCCCCTCCTCCCTCCCTTTCCCCTCTCCTCTCCCTCCTCCCGTCTAATCTCCTCATCTTGATGGATAACAGCGCAAAGGATATTAGTTCCATCTCGTATCTCCACGGGGCTGTTCCTCCTGCTTATATTTTAAGCTCAGGGGCCCGATAAGAAGCAGGGTACTGATCACTTAATATCTCTTTAAGACTGTGGTGTGTGTGTGTGTGTGTGAGGAGTGGAGTGGAGTGGGCTTCACTTGAGGTCTGGGATGTTGCTTATTTCTTTTTTTTTTTTTTTTTTTTGGGGGGGGGGAGGCTGGATGGATGGGTGGGTCTGTCTGTTTCTGTTTGTTTGTCTTTCTGAGTTTGTCTTTGTCTTTCCCTCTTTTTTGTCTGTCTCTGTCTCTCTCTTTTCTTTTTTTTTTGTCTCTCTGTCAGTATGTCTGTCTGTCTGCCTCTCTGTTTCTCTTTCTCTGTCTCTGTCTCTCTGTCTCTCTCTCTCCCTTTGTTCTCTTCTCTTTCCTTTTTTCTTTTTCTTTTTTGTGTTTTCTTGTCTTTTTTCTTTTTCTTTCTCTCTTCTTTTGTGTTGTTTATCATGTCTTGCCTTCGTTATGTGTTTTTTTTTTTTTTTTTTATCTCTCTGGGTTTTTCCTCTGCTGCTTTTTTCTATGTCTTCTTTCTTTCTTTCTTTGTTCTTTCTTTCTCTATGTTTCAGGCTCTCTCTTTCTTTATATCTCTTTGCTATTGTCTCTTTCTCTTTCTCTATCTTTTTGTCTGTCTGTCTGTCTGTCTCTGTCTGTATGTCTGTTAGCCTTTCTCCTTCCCCCTCCTTCTTTCTTTCTCTCTTTCTCTCTCTTCTTCCTTCCTTCTCCTCCCTTCTGTCCCCTTTTCGCTCTTCCTTTCTTGCTTCCTTCTCACTCTCTCTTTCTTCTTATCCCTCTCTCCTTCCCACCCTCTCCCTCCATCTATCCATCCCACCCCCATCCCCATCCCCTCCCTCT
>NC_091584.1:23811122-23816122 GCF_042767895.1 Penaeus vannamei
TTTCATTACCTCTATCATTATTATTATTATCATTAATGTTATTATTTTCATGATTATAACAATAACGACCATGATAATAACAACAATAAGAACATTGTTGTTATTGTTGCTGTTGCTATCATGATCGTTATAGTTATAATCATGAAAATAATAATAATATTGATGATAATGATAACAGCAATAATGATAATGATGATTACAATAATGATAACAACAATGATAATAATGATGATGATAATAATAATAATAATAATAATAATAATAATAATAATAATAATAATAATAATAATGATAATAATAATAATAATAATAATAATAATAATAATAATAATAATAATAATAATAATGATAATAATAATAATGATAATAATAATAATAATAGTAATAGTAATAACAATAATAATAATAATGATAATAATAATAACGATTATTATCATCATTGTCATCATCATCATCATCATCATTACAAGAGCAATAATAACGATAGTAGTGATAATAATACTAATAACAATAGTAATAATTATTATATGTTTGATGATAACAATAATGACAGTGGTGATAGTATCAACAGTAAAAATAAGATAATGTTAATGATGGTAATGATGATGACGATAATAATTTCAAGGGCAACAATAAGAACAATAATAATAATAATAATAATAATAATGATAATAATAATGACAATAATAACAATAATAATGATGATGATACTAACAATAATGATAATGATAAAAGTAATAATAACTATTATTATAATAACAATAATGATAATAATATTGATAATAGTAATAATAGTAATCATAACTATAATTATCATAATAATGATAATAATAGTAATGATATTAGTAATCATCATCATAATAATAATGATAATGGTAATAAAGATAATGATAATGATTACCATATCAATATTAATCTTATGAAACATTCTTTTGATTTTAATAGTTCCGGAATCATTACTTTTATTGACTAATTCTTTACGATTGACTTATTATGACTTATTCTTTGTCAGTTATCATTAAAAAAAATGTTTACAAATTCTTAAAGGGTTTGTTTTTCATTTTATTTAATTATTATCTTTATTTATTTTCGTTCTCTCTACTTTTCTCTTCCTTTGAACTTCAGATAATTTTGAAAAAGTTAGATTTTTTTCTTTTAATTCTATTTTTTCTTTTTTCTTCCTTTCCTTTTCCAATTTACCGCGATTTTATTCCTCCCTTTTCTCATCTAATTTTCCTATTGATATTCTAGAAAAATGAATATTATTTCTCTCTCCGCTCTTTTTTCCTTATTTTCTCTCCCAATTCTCCTCTTCTTCTAACCTTTCCTTCTTTCTTCTTATCTTCCAATTTCCATTCCTCCTATTCTCTCCATTAGTCATATCTTTCCGACTAAGATAATATCTTTTTCCCTCCGACGCGCATTTCCCGCAAACAGAGACATTTATGGCATTTATTTGCCGCGAAGAAGATGAGATAAAAGCCAGGCTGTATCCGGATTCAGCTTACAGAAACGCCGGTGACGTCATAACCGCGAGTAAACATCAAAATTCCGCCAAAACAAAAGACCTTCGCCGACTCGCCTCTCGCCGTGTCCTCCATTGTCTTTTTCTGCGGGATAATAAGGCGAGATAATATCCAAGGGCTGGAATAATACCCGGTAATGTCGGGTATTGGATAATAGTCCTTTGCGGCAGATGAAGAGATAATGGTTACCCCGTTTGCGTTCGAGTAATGATGCAGACGGCGACCCGCGTTCGTCTAAGGAATCCGCGGATACCTAACCGCCCTTGATTTCTGGGTCGCGGGGGAGAAATCCAGCAAATCCAGAAAATATTAGTTTGAGGAGTAATATTTTCCTTTTTCCCTTTCCCTTTTTTCGCCTTTCTTTCTCTTTTCTTAAAAAATCATCTTAGGGGAGCATGTCACGTGACCGATCATTACGAGGTCACGCAGAGGTCGGCACAGGAACACAACGAGGTGCCTCTGACAGACAGATAGGGTCAAAGGTCAACGCTGTCGCCTCAGGATACATCACTCGCCTCTCAAAAGGAAAGAAAACGAGAGAAAAGGCAAGAAAAAAGAGAAAGAAAGAAAAAAAAGGCAACTTATGAATCACTTCAGAGCTATCATAATCTCACTGATAATATCACAATTTGTCTTCGTTTTCTATTCCTCCCTTCTCTCCGTTTTCTTTTCCGTTCCTTTGAAACCGTGAGCCAGATTTTTTTCCTCTCTCTCAACTTCTTCTCACTGTCACGTTTTTCGCTTCCTAAGAAGAAGAAGAGAGAGAGATAAAGAAAAAAAGAAAAATAAAAAAAAGTGGATTTCGTTTTTCTTTGTCCTTTGTTTCGGGAAACACTCTTTTCTCTCTCCTAAATTAGAATCTCTTTCTTTCTTCGCATTCGGACAAATCTGGCTGATAATGCTGACCTTCAAGCCATTTTCTATTCGGTTTTGTATTGTATATCTTTAAACGGTAACTCAACCATTATCATTGTCATTGTTTTTTTTTATTTTTTTCTTTAAACGGTAACTCAACCATTATCATTATCATTGTTTTTTTATTTTTTTTATTATCATTTTTTTTAGTCCGTGGCTTGTGTAATATTGGCAATGGAATTAGTAATAAGAGTAATACAAACGTATTCATATATACTCTTTCTTCGAGTATTTGATAATATTATCATTGTCATTAATATCATTATCATTCTTATTACTATTATGATTATTATTGCTGTTACTGTTATTGTTATTCTTGTTATTATTATTATTATTATTATTATTATTATTATTATTATTATTATTATTATTATTATTATTATTATTATCATTATTCGTATCGTTATTATTGCTATTACTATTACCATCAATTTTGTTCTTATCATTATTGATATTTTCATAATAATGATAATAACAACAACATCAATAATAGTAATGATACTAGTAATTAAAAATGATAATATTAATGATGATAATAACTATAATAATAATCATAATAATAAGGATTATCATTATTATCATTACTAGTAGTAGTAGTAGTAACAGCAGTAGTATTGTAGTAGACAGACAGACATAAAGACAAATAAGCAAACAAACGGAGACAAACAAACAAACAGATCAATATGATATCCAAGACACACACAAAAAATAAAAAAACATAAACCTATCCCCTCCCCCTCCCCCCACCCCGTCTAGGAAGAAGAAAAAACACACCCTCACTTTTCCCCCCTCTCAAAAAAAAAAAAAAAAAAAAAAAAAAATCCAAACATCATTTCACTCAACATCTTCGAGACAGATTCACCTCCTTCCAAGATCGAACCGTCACCAAACATAAAAAAAAAAAAAAAAAAAAAAAAAAAAAAAAAAAAAAAACATTGCCTCTTGAAGATCACCCACAAATCTTAAATCGCTAAGAAGACAAGCAGATTTCACCCTTCATGACAATCCTCTTTTTGTAGTTTGATCTATTATCTCGGGGAATATGACGGCTTGTGACAGATGTGGCCTCATGCCGCATGACAGGTGAATGCAAACACCTCATTGTCATGCGCCGGGGAGCAGATCTTGGGAGAAAGAGGGAGTGGGGGGGAGGGGGGAGGGAGGGAGGGGGGAAGGGAGGGTTATACACCCTCTTTAATCTCCCTCCCTCTCTTCCCCTTTCTCTATTTCCCCTCTTCCTCCTTCCCCCTTCTCCTATTCCTTATTCCTCGTATGGTGATGTAAGTTGTTATTTTAGTATTTTTTCATTGTTTTTGTTTATCCGTTTATGTATGTGTTATTGATATTATTATTATCATTATTATTATTATTATTATTATTATTATTATTATTATTATTATTATTATTATTATTATTACTATTATTATTATTATTATTATTATTATTATTATTGTTATTATTATTATTATTATTATTATTATTATTATTATTATCATCATCATTATCATAAGCAACAGTATTATAATTAACATCATTATTACTAGTATCACTACCATCATCAATATTGTTATCAATATAGCTTTATTTTCATTTATCATCATTATGCTTATTCTTTATCATCATTATGTTTATTTTTTTTCTAGGTTTTTTTTGCATCTTTCTTGTAACGTTTCCAATGTTTATATCATGAACATTGCATCAAAACATGCATCATCCTTTTACATAAGTTATATCAGGTGTACCATAAAGAGACGAGCTGCCAAAATATATTACATTGTATATATACGACAACTGAAAAATTACTTAACTATCAACAAGTTACTTTACTACTTTAGTTGACTCTATTAATGCCACTGATTTTTTTTCTTCTAAAATTAATGCAGTTGATACTGATAGTTCTGTTATTAATACTATCATTGATAATAGATGTAATTATACCAATGCTAATCACTACTAACTATTAACTCTGCTGATAATGATAATAATAATGATACTAGTAATAATGACTATAATAATGATGATAGTTATTATTATGATAATGATAATAATGATAATAGTAATGATAATAATGACGCTGTTGCTGCTGATGATAAGAATAATAACATTAACAATGATAGTTATACTCCTACTATTACTACTACTAATAATACCAACAGTACTAATAACAATGATAGAAATGCTAATAAAATGATAATGATAATAATAATGATAATAATAATAATAGTAATGATGATTATCAGGATTATATAGATGACAAAAATGATAATGATAATAATGATGATAATGATGATAATAATAATAGTAGTAGTAGTAGTAGTAGTAGTAGTAGTAATAGTAATAAAAATGATGATGATAATGATAACAATGATAATAATGGTAAAAAACTGTAATAGTAATAATAATGATAATGATATTGGAAGATAATGAAAATGAAGATAATAATGATAAAAGATATAATAATGATAACAATAATCGTAATAATGATACTATCATTATCATTATTATTGTTATTATTATTAGTAAAAATAGGTATGATGGTAATAACAATAATAATGGGAA
>NC_091584.1:23823622-23826122 GCF_042767895.1 Penaeus vannamei
GTCTTACTAATGATTCTCACAGCCTTTACTATCTTATTCCTCTTTCTTGGTTATAATGAAAATATTGCTATTATCATCTTCTTCCTAATATAGTAAGGATACTAAGACCAACATAAAGAATAATTAAAACAATGCTGATTAATAATGGAATTGATAACATTATTAACAATGCAAAGAATGACAATAATATTATCGTAAAAATTAAACGACATTAATGACATTATATATAGAAATATAAAAATATATGCGTCATTTCTCTAATTTTCTCTAATTCTTTTTTTTCTCTTCTCCCACTCACACCTCTTATTCCTCACCACATCCTCCCCTTTCACCTCTCTTTCATTCTCTTCCTCCACCCAAAACAGACAAAAAAGAAAATGCACGAAAGAAGAAAAAGAAATAATAAATAAAGCAAAACAAAAGAAAGAAAGAAAGAAGGAAAAAAGACAAAAAAGAAAACAAAATAAAAGAAAAAAAGAAAGAAAGAAGAAAAAACATAAAAATAAACCAAAATAAAAGAAAGAAAGAAAGAAAGAAAAAACAAAACAAAACAAAATAAAAGAAAGAAAGAAAAAACAAAAAATAAAACAAAATAGAATCAAAACAAAACAAAAGAAAGAAAGAAAAAAACAAAAACAAGTTAAATCCCTATGTACCTTAAAACTCAGAAAAAAAAACAGACAAAAAAAAAATGCAAGAAAGAAAAAAGACAAAAAAACAACACAAAACAAAACAAAACAAAAGAAAGAAAAAAACAAGTCGAATGCCTATGAAAAGCAGGTCAGCGGCGGTTATCTCTGGCAGACGAAGGCATTCCGTGAAGACTCTAATGATACAGTTTTCCGGGCCTCTCTTATCTGATAAGAACTGCATCGTGAGGCGTTCTGTAACTAGATCTTTTTTTCTCTCTTTTCTCTCTCTTTTTCTTTTTTTTTTCTTCTTTTCTCTTTCTTATTTCTTCTCTTTTCTCTCTCTTTTTTCTTCTTTTCTCTCTTTTTTTCTCTTTCTCTCTCTCTTTTTTTCCTCTTTCTCTTTTTATCCTCTTTTCTCTCTCTTTTTCCTCTTTTCTCTTTTTTTTCCTCTTTTCTCTCTCTTTGTGTTGGTTTGTTTCGCTAGCTCATTGGTTCTGTTTCTGTCTGTCTGTCAGTTTGTCAGATATGTATATGTATGTATATATATATATATATATATATATATATATATATATATATATATATAAATATATATACATAGACATATATATATATATATATATAAATATAAATATATATATATATATATACATATATATATATATATATATATATATATATAAATATATATATATATAGAGATATATATATATATATATATATATATATATATATATATACACATCAGTCTATACATCAGTATATCTGTTTGTGTATCTGTCAGCCTGTCTGTCTGGCGGACTCTCTCTCTCTCTTTTTCTCTCTCTCTCTCTCTCTCTCTCTCTCTCTCTCGGAAACTAGAAGAAGGATAGATATACAAATAGATAGATAGATAGATAGGTAAATAGATAGACATATAAGTAATTCTATATATAGATAGATAGAGAGATAGAGAGATACAGCCAGACAGACAGACAGAAAAAAAAAACGAAAAAAAACAACCCAGGAAAAAAAAAAAAACTATAACAAAGAAAGCCTGCAACGCGAGCAAACCAAACCCCTCCAAGAAGGCGCATTTTGCAAGGTTGCGAACTAGCCCCAGCTATTGTTCGCTTTTAGCAGAGTCGCGAACCACCTTGACGCCGTTTTCTATTGAAAGGGGAGACTGCGCTGGCCGGTAATTGGGGTCCAGTTGTCACGAGTTGATGTGCGATCGCCAGGCATGTGCATTAGGTTGGTAATTGGAACACGATCTGTCAGTACTAGGGCTCAGAGGGGGGAGGGGGAGAGAGGGAGAGGGAGAGGGATGGAGGGAAGGGAGGGATAGGGAGAGGGATGGGGAAGGGAGAGGGAGGGGGTAAAAGGGAGAGGGAGAGGGATGGGGATAGGGATAGGGAGAGGAAAAGGGAGGGGGTTGAGGGGTGAAAGGGAGAGAGAGAGAGGAGAGGAAAAGGGAGAAGGATGGGGTGAAAGAGAGAGAGGAGAGGGAGGGGTAAAAGGGAGAGAGGAAGAGGGAGAGGAAAAGGGAGAGGGATGGGGTGAAAGGGAAGAGAGGGAGAGGGAGAGCGGGAGGGAGAAAGGAAAGAGAGAGAGAGAGAGAGAAGAGAGAGAGAGAGAGAGAGAGAGAGAGAGAGAGAGAGAGAGAGAGAGAGAGAGAGAGAGAGAGAGATAGAGAGAGAGAGAGAGAGAGAGAATGGAGAAGGAAGAGGAGAAAAAGAGGAAAAGGATGGATAAAAGGTTTAAAGGACGGAAGAAGATAGAGGAACGTGGTAGCTAAATGGAGGATGCTGAAGAGAAAGAGGGAGAGGGAGAAGAAAGAGAAATGAAATAAAACAGGAAATGGATGGAAAAGGGAGAGGGAGAAGGGT
>NC_091584.1:23831122-23833622 GCF_042767895.1 Penaeus vannamei
AGGAGAGAAGATAGGAAAGTTGAGAAAAAGACAGGCAAGGAGAGAGCAGAATAGGAAAGAAAAGGGAATCAAATAGTAGGAGAAGAAAGAAGTAAAGATAGGAGTAGAAAGAAGAGTACAGAGAGGATAAGATATATGAGGGAACAGAAGAGGAGATAGAAGAGGTGATGAGAAAATAAGAGAAGTGAAAAAAATGAGAAAAAAGAGGAGAAGAGAGAAGAAAGGAGACGAGAGAAGAAAAGAGGAGAGAAGAGAAGAGAGGAGATAAGAGAACAGAGAAGAGAAGAGAAGAAAAGGGAAGTAAAAAAGAAGAGAGGAGAGGAGCTTAGAGAATAAATAATAGAACAGAAGGGAGAAAAGACGAGAAGAAAAGAGAAAAGAATAAAAGAGATAGAAAGAAACAAAGAAGAGACAAGAAGAGAATAGAGAAAAGAGAAAAGATATAAAAGAACAGAAGAGAGAAAAGATGAGAAGAAAATAAAAAAGAATAAAAAGATACAAAGAAGACACAAGAAGCGAATAGAGACAAAACAAGAGAAAAGAAAAAAAAAGACCCAAGAGAACAGAAAAGGATATAGAAGAGAAGCGAGAAGAAAGGAGGAGAAGAGACAAGGGAAGAAAATGCTTCAAGGAGTTATTAGACCAAATTAGCAGGTCCTTAAAAGAAAGTAAGTGACGAGGGAGAAAGTCCCGTTAACTGGAGAACTCTTGAGGTCATTTTTCACTCGGGACTTGCTGTTGCTAAGTATTAAGAATATGTTATGTGCAAAAAACGAAAAAAAGAGAGAAAAAAACGAAAAAAAAAAAAATTGTGTTAGGATTGTATTATGTGAAAAAAAAAGAGAATAAAAACAAACAAAAAAAGAAGAAGAAAAAAATGCTAAGTGTTAGGAATGAATTATGTGAAAAAAGGAGAGGAAAACGATAAAAAATAAAGAAAAACAAAAAAAAAAAGAAAAAATGCTAAGTATTAAGAATATGTTCTGTGCAAAAAACGAAAAGAAAGAAAGAAAAAAAAAGGAAAGAGAAGGAAAGAAATTGTTAAGTATTAGGAATGTATTATGTGAAAAAAGGAGAGAGAAAAAAAGCGAAAAAAGGAAAAAATTGCTAAGTATTAGGCATGTATTATGTGAAAAACGGCGAGAGAGAGAAAAAACGAAAAAAAAGAAAGAAAAAAAAGGAAAAAGAAGGAAAAATTACTATTAGGAAGGTATTATTTACAAAAAAAAAAGAAGAAAAATAGCTAAGTATTAAGAATATATGATATGCAAAAGGAGAAAAAAAATCGAAAAATAAGAGAAGAAAAAATTGCTAAGTATTAAGAATATATTACATGCAAAAGAAGAAGAAGAAGTAGAAGAAAAAGATGAAGATGATGAAGAAGAAGAAAAAGAAAAAAAAAATTGCTCAAGTCGTGAGAAACTTAGCCATAGACTTCAAAACTCTCACGTTTTTTTTTCGATTTTTTTTTTTATCGTTATTTGTGCTAATATCTTCTACGGAGAGAAATCGTAATCGGCATCTAAAAGGGAGAAAAAAATTAACGAAGGACTAATCATAAAAAAAGAAAAAAATCTGAAAGGAGAAATTATAAAATCGGCATAAAAAAGATTGAAAAATTAAGTAAGACCTACTCATGTATAAATTCCTGTTCGAAGAGATATTTAAAAAGAAAACGAGAGAAAAAAAAATGAATCTAGATAAAATGGAAAGAATGATAGAAAGAAAGAATAAAAATGAAAAAAAGAATAAAAGAATGGAAAAAGAAAGAAAAAGGAAGAAAGGAAAAATAAAGAAGAAAGGAAGAAAGGAAAAAGAAAGCTCTCTCTATATATATATATATATATATATATATATATATATATATATATATATATATATATATATATATATATATATATATATATATATATATATAGATATGTGTGTGTGTGAGTGTGTGTGTGTGTGTGTGTGTGTGTGTGTGTGTGTGTGTGTGTGTGTGTGTGTGTGTGTGTGCGAGTGCGTGTGTAAGTGTGTATCTGTGTGTGTGTGTGTGTGTGTGTATTTATGTACGTATGCATATATACACACACACAAGTTACGTGCCTCTTAATGATTCGACACACGTCACACGAAGGGGACACTTGAAATATGGATTATCGTGGTTAATATAGGCCTTTAAGTTATCAATTTGTTTTAATAGATCATTTATATCCGAGAGGCCTGTCTGGCGCGGGAATCCCAGCCTCTTAGTTATTGACTTTTTTTTTTTTTTTTTTTTTTTTTGCGAGAGGGTGGGGGTGGGGGATGGGGGTGGGGGGTGAGGGGTAGAGGGTCTAGTCCTTCGTCTTGTATGAAGAAATGACAGGGTTTGGGATTTTATTGATGTGTTCAAGTAGGTCGGTAAATTATTTTTGTCATTGTTATTATTATCATTATTAGTAATATTATCACTATCATCATTATCATCACCATCATCATCATCATCACTATCATCATGACTTATCTCTATATCTAT
>NC_091584.1:23851122-23856122 GCF_042767895.1 Penaeus vannamei
ATTTTCAAAGATTTATGCCGTGGTCACTGCAGGCCTCGAGCAGTGTCAATAAGGTCGTGGATGGGAAGGAATAGCACCGGAAAATCGACCTTTTTTTATCCGTCGCGAATTTATTTTTATCACTGACTGTGGGAGAGGGGGTAGAGGAGGGGGGGGGGGGTAAGGGGAGGGGTGGGGGGGGTAACGGGAGGGAGGGGAAGGGGGGGGTGAGGTGAAGGAAGGAGATATGCCGTAGAGAGGGGGAGGGGGGGTAAGTGGGGGAAGGAGGGGTGGCGAGAGGTTGATAATGGTCATTATTATTATTATTATCATTATCATTATTATTATTATTATTATTATTATTATTATCATAATTATTATTATTATTGTTATCAATATGATTATTATTATTGTTATCAATATGATTATTATTATGATTGTTATCAATATGATTTTTTTAAATGATTGTTATCAAAATGATTTTTTTATGATTGTTATCAATATGATTTTTATGATTGTTATCAATATGATTATCATTATCATCAATGTCGTTATCATTTTCCCTCACTATTGTTGTTCCTATTATTTTTATCATTATTATGATTATTGTTGTTTTTACTGCCATTATTATAGTTATCATTATTATTATTGTTGTTATTGCAGTTATTATTATCATTACCATCATTATTTTCAGTAGCTTTTTTATCATTTTTACTATTATTACTATTATTATTTTCATTATTATCATTATCATTATTATACATATTACTATTGTCATCATTATCATTATTACTACTATTTTTGTTGTTATTACCATCAACTTGAATATCATTATTACTTTTCTCATTGTCATTATCATATTAATCATCACTATTATCATTATCATTATCATTAACATTATCATTATTATCATTATTGTTCTTACCTTTATCCTTATCACCATATATGCTATAGTTCTTATTTATCTCTGTAACTATTTTTTTACATTATCACTATCTATTCAATGTTGTAATTATACCCCATATATGCTATAGTTTTGATTTATTACTGTAACTAATTGTTAACATTATCCATATCTATTCACTGTTGTAATTATCTAATTATCATCATCATCATCATCATCATCATCATCATCATCACTATCAAAGACAAAACAATTTCAAATACATTTTGGAGAATATATACATCCTTTTTATCTATTTATAAGCAGTACACCCTTAAATGGGACACATTTTTACATACAATAGTTACCCTGGCTTTCACTGGTACAAATGACATGATCCTTGTACCTAATAAGCGTTTCAATAATTGTTTTGATAATTGTTCCAGTGATGAAATAAGCAGCAGAGGATTTTTTTATATGATTACAGACATCGTGTGAAAATGATTGGGTATATTTGATTATCATTCAGAATATAGATAAATAGATTAGTGCTTGAAGGAATGAAGGATGGTATAAGTAGATGAAAGGCCAAGCACAAAACATATACAAAAGAAAGAAAGAAAGGAATGAATGAATAAATAGATAAATAAATAAAGAAAGAAAGAAAGAAAAGAAAAAACGGGAAAAAATCAAATAGATCAGCAGAAAAAGGGTTAAGATATCTATATATCCACCTGTATCTCCAATATATCCATATCTCACGCTCTCTCACACACACACACGCATAAGCACAAACACACACACAAACTTACACACACACACACACACAAACACACACACACAAACACACACACAAACACATCAAACACCCCCTCCCACACACAAACCCAACAACCCCCCCACACACACACACACAAAACGCACCCCCCATAACTGTAAACCCTCAACAACAACCCCATCCAACCCCCATGTCTCCCTTAGCACGAAAACAAACACCAAACCACATAATATTACCGTTTATTGGCCTCTCTTTATTTCCCCCGAGACCCCCCCTCCCCCGTTCGCCTGAAAGTGAATCTGCATGTATATATATGCAAGCACAGACCGAGCAGCAAGGAGAAATACCATCAGCGCGCATACACAAGTACAAATATGCGCACCCTGTGATAAGGAGGGCGTAGCGCATACAAAGTACATGCGCAGATATGCCAGCTATGCTCAAGACAACGGATTCATGCATATGTTGGGGCGTACAAGCATATATGTAGGTAACCACATGCATATGTACACATGGACGTGGACACACACAATAATACGTATGGTGGGACTCGGCTGTACATGCGGTGCACATACGTCAATGCGTATATGTACATGCTTTTGGTCATGTGCGTGATATGGAAAGTATACAGTGAGTCAGCAGGTATACGCACTTACACACACGCATACACACATACATACACATACACACACACACACACACATACACACACACATACACACATACACGCACACACACACACGCATACACACGCACACAGACAAACAAAGAAACACACATACACACACACACACACGCACACATACAAACAAAGAAAAATACACACATACATATACAAACAGACAAACTCACACACACACACAAACAAACAAATACACATACATACACACACACACACACAAACAAACACAAACACACACATACACTCACTTAAACACACACACACGCACACACACAAACACACACACACACACACATACACTCACTTAAACACACACACACGTACACAAACAAACAAACAAACGCCCACACAAACACACACAAACACACACACACACACAAACACAAACAAACAAATAAACACAAACAAACACACACACAAACAAACACCCACCCACACACAAACAAACAAACATACACATACACACACACAAAAACAGACACACATTTGCCATGGATCAATGTAAAAAGAAGTCAGCACTTCTCAACATAATCGTCTTAAGACACGAAGGCCCGAAACAGAATGGAGAAGAGAAGAAAGACGAAATAAGGGAGGAGGAAGAGAGAAGAGAAAATGGAGAAAGTGAATAAAAGGAAGGGAGTAAAGGGAGAGGAGGACGAGGGGGGAGGGGGAACTAAGATAAAGAAGACGGAAAGAGGGAGGGAGAAGAGAAGGGAAAGAGGGAAAGTTGAATAAAAAGGAGAGAGGAAAAGAAAGCTTGATAAGAGGAGGCTAAGAAGAAAAGGGGAATAAGGTAAAGCGGAAGAAGACTAAAGGAAGGAGGAAGAATAGAAGAGAAAGGAGAGCGAATAACGAGAAAGGAGGGAAACGCAGATAAAGAAGAGGAAAATGAAAGGGAGGAGAGGGTGAAGAGGAGAGAGAAAAAGGGAAATGGAAAAGAAGAGTTAAGAGAGGTAGAGGGAAGTGAAGACGAAAAGAGGGAAGGAGAAGGAAGAGGATACAGAAGGAAAATTGATAACAAGGAGGAAAATGAAAGTAAAGAAAGGAATCTGGAGACAACAGAAGGAAAGGAGAAAAAGGAAGAGAAAGAAAATGGAAAATAGGAATAGATAAGAAGAACCGAAGACAAAAGGAAATAAGGTATAGAAAGAAAGAGAAAGAAAAACATAAAAAGGAGGAAAGAGAAAGGACGGTAGGAAGGAAGGAATAGAGAGAAAATGAATACCGAAAGATAGAAAAAAAGATTAGAGAAAAAGGAGAGAGGAGAAGAGAAAGAGAACGAGAAAATATAGAGAGAAAGAGAAGAGAGAAAATAAGTAAGAGGAAAAAGAACAGAGTGAATAGAAAGAACAGAAGGCGGAAAGAGGAAGAAGTAAAGAGTGGAGGAGGAGGAGGAAGAGACGAGGAAAGGAAAATGAGAGAGAATTAAAAGAAAGGAAAAGAAAGAGAAGACAAAAGAAAAAGAAAGGAAAAGATAAGTAAAATACAGAGAATGAAAGAAGAAGAGCAAAAACAAAGATAAGATAAGAAAATAGAATAGATAAAGAGAGAAAGAAACAAGAGAAAATAACGAGAGAGAGAAAAAAATAACTGAAAGAAGAGAAGAGCAAGAGAAAGAGGAAGAGGAGAAGAGACGAAAGAGATTGATGGGTCCATGGGGGGTTTACGAGGGACGAAGGGGGGGGGGGGGGGGGAGGGGATGCATAAAAGAATCAGAACATCTAGCTTGAGAAGCAGATCACATTCGTCCAACGACCTCTCTCTCTCTCTCTCTCTCTCTCTCTCTCTCTCTCTCTCTCTCTCTCTCTCTCTCTCTCTCTCTCTCTCTCTCTCTTTCTCTTCCTCTTTCTCTCTCTTTCTCTTTCGCTCTCTCTCTCTCTCTTTATCTCTTTCTTTCTCTCTTTCTCTTTCGCTCTCTCTATTTGTCTCTCTCTCTCTCTCTCTCTCTCTCTCTCTCTCTCTCTCTCTCTCTCTCTCTCTCTCTCTCTCTCTCTCTCTCTCTTTCTCTCTCTCTCTCTCTCTCTCTATCCCGTTCTACTCCCTCTCTGTATCAATATAACCATCTATCAATCTATGTATCAATCTATCTATCTCTTTCTCTCTCTCTCTCTCTTTCCATCTTCTGTGTCTTCTGTTTTTCAATCTATATCCTCTCTCTTTCTGTCTTTCAATCTCTATCTTTCTTACTCACTCACTCACTCACTCTCTCCCTCTCCCTCCCTTTCTCTCTCTCTCTCTCTCCCTCTCTCTCTCTCTCTCTCTCTCTCTCTCTCTCTCTCTCTCTCTCTCTCTCTCTCTCTCTCTCTCTCTCTCTCCTCCTATCCCGTTCTACTCCCTCTCTGTATCAATCTAGCCATATCAATATATCTATCAATCTATCTATAATAATCTCTATCTCTATCTATTAGTCTATCTATTTATCTTTCAATCCATCTATCAGTCTATCCGTCCATCTATCTATCTATATATCTATAACAATCACTCTATCAATCTATTTATCTACAACAATATATCAATCTATGTATAACAATCTATCTATCCATCTATCTATAACAATCAATCTATCTATCTATCTGTAACAATATATCTATCCATCAATCTATCTATCTATCAATAGCATTCTATCTATCTATCTATAACAATCTATCTATCTATAAAAATATATCTATTTATCTTAC
>NC_091584.1:23876122-23881122 GCF_042767895.1 Penaeus vannamei
ACAATGATAAAGATAATAATAAAGATAATCACGAACAAATAAAACAAAATAAATAATAAAAATAATAAAAAAGTCAAGGAGCCGAAAAGGCCGAAGACGCTCAGCATAATATATCAATTAACGCGAATTATTAATCAGTGTGCAAGATCGATTCAAATGACCCACAGATCGCAGACTGACACGGTCATTTGTACAAGTTAAAGTCCCTATCACGAGGTAAACACGAGGGTCTTTCTCTTGCTTCGCTCATTATAAACAACCAATCAACGTCAGTGAGAGGGAGGAGGGGAGGGGGGGAGGTGGGAGGGGGGTAAAGGAGGGGGAAGGGGGAGGGGAATGATGATGAGGGGGAGGATGATGATGAGGGGAGGAGGGGATGGGAGGGAGGGGGTTGCAGATCAACGTCAGAGTGAGAGAGAGAGAGAGAGAGAGAGAGGGGGAATGCGGAGGAAAGGGAGAGCGAGAGGAGGGGGAGGGGGAAGGGGAGGGGAAGGGGGAGGAGGAGGGGAAGGGGGAAGGGGAGAAGGGGGATGGGAGGGAAGGGTGGATTGCAGATCAACGTCAGAGTGAGAGAGAGAGAGAGAGGAGGAAGGTGGGGACGAAAGGGAGAGGGAGGGGAGGGAAGGGGGAGGGAGGAAAGGGGGAAGAGGGGAGGGAGGGGGTCCAGATCAACGTCAGAGTGAGAGAGAGAGAGAGAGGAGGGGGAAGGTGGGGAGGAAAGGGAGAGCGAGAGGAGGGGGAGGGAGAGGGGAGGGGAAGGGGGAGGGAGGAAAGGGGGAAATAGGAAGGGGAGGGGGGTCCAGATCAACGTCAGAGTGAGATAGAGAGAGGAGGGGGAAGGTGGGGAGAGGGGAGGAGGAGGGGGGAAAGGAGAGAAGGGGGAAGGGGAGGGGGTTGCAGATCAACGTCAGAGTGAGAGAGAGACAGGAGGGGGAGGGGGGGGAGAAAAGGGAGGGGGAGAAGGTGAGGGGAGGGGAAGGGAAGGGGGAATGAGAGGAGAGAGGAGGGAGGGAGGGAGGGGGTTGTTGCGTGCAAGAAGTTTGTTGAGAGTTTTGTGCAACGCTTTTTTTGTGGGGGGTCGTCAATTTCACGGGATGTTTGTCTGTTTCAAAGCGTGGTGTTTGGGGATGGGGGATGGGGTTAAGGATGGAGGTGGGAAAGAGAGAAGGATAGGAAAGAGGAGGAGGAAGAGAGGGGAGAGGAGAGAGAAAGGATGGAAGTGGGAGAGAGAGAAGGATAGGAAAGAGGAGGAGGAAGAGAGGGGAGAGAGGAGGAGAAAGGATGGAAGTGGGAGAGAGAGAAGGATAGGAAAGAGAAGGAGAAAGAGGGTGGACGAGAAAGGTGGACGAGGGAGAGAGGATAAGAATATGGGAGAGAGGAGATGAAGAGGAGGAGGAGAGAGTGTGGAGGTGGAAAGAGGATGATAAGAAAGGGGAGGAGAAAGAGAGGGTAAAAGAGAGGGTGAAGAAGGGAGAGAGAAGGATAAGAAAGGGGAGGAGAAATAGGAGGGAAGAGAGGAGATGAAATGGAGGAAGAGAAAGAGTGGAGGAGGGAAAGAGGGGGACAGGAAAGGGGAGGACGAAGAGAGGGGAGAAAGGAGATGAAATGAAGGAGAAAAAGAATGGAGGAGGGAGAGAGGAGGATAAGAAAGGGGAGGAGAAAGAGAGAGGAGAGAGGAAGGCAGAATAAAGAGGAGAGGAAGGGAGAATCAATTGAGGGAAGAAAGGAATGAGAAAAGGGAAGTAGATAAAGATGGAGAAAGAGAGGAAGGAAGAAAAGAATTATATAAGAGAGGAAATAAAGGATAATAGAAAGGAAGGGAGGAGAGAGAGAGAGGGGCGAAGGAGGAAGAAAAAGAAGTTGAGAATAGAAGTGAACAATAAAAGTGTGTGCCGGGGGGGGCAAGAAATGAAGGAAAAGCGGACACAGAAGGAATGCGAAAATAAAGGGAGAAAAGGGAGGAAGGAGGATAAGGGAGAAAAAGAGACACATGACAAGAATAAGAGAGAAGGAAAAAGAGAAAAACAATATATAGGAAGAGAGGCGACAAGAAGGAAAAGAACAGATGTAGAAAGGAAGGGGAAAGAAGGAGAGAGAGAGAGAGAGAGACGAGAAAAAAAGTAAGAAAGGAAAGATCAAGAAGAGAAAGGAAGGACCAGAAGAAAAAAAAAAAAGAAGAGAGGGAAAAAGGAAGGAAGTCTCAAGGAAGTAGAAAACAAAATAAAAGAAAGAAAGTAAAAGAGAGAACAAAAACCCTTCAAAGAGAACTCGGAAAATGATTAATACTTTGTTTTCGGTCCACTGATCTGTTCCAATTAACATCTGTCTATTCACCAATGCATAACATTAATGGCAAAATAAATAGGTTGATATATGGGCCAATCAGTGCTTATGTACAGTTCAAAAAGTTACCGAATTCGGATGATAAAACGCCAAAAGAAACCGAAGTAAGTAAAGGAAGAACTATATTTTAGATTTATCTGCCTATCTCTCTCTCTCTCAATCAATTAGTCTATCTATCTATCTATCAATCATTCTATCTATCTATATGATAAAACGCTCAAAGGAATGAGAAATAAGTAAATGAAATATATTTCAGATCTATTTATATATCTATCTATCGGTCTGTCTACCTGTCTATCTATCTATCTATCAATCAATCTATCTATCTGTCTTTTCATCTATCTATGTATATATAACATTACGCGCAAACATATTCACACACGCACACACACACACACACACACACACACGCATACACACAAACACACACACACACACACACACACACACACACACACACACACACACACACACACACACACACACACACACACATACACACAAACACACACACACACACACACACACACACACACACACACACACACACACACACACACACACATATATATATATATATATGTATATTGTAACGGACCAAACTCAACAGACCCACAGAAACGTACCCACGCCCCCTGTCCCCCTTCCCCTCCCCTCCCGCCCACCCACTCCCCCTCCCTCCCCTCCAGCCTACTCCCTCCTCCCTCCCCTCCCACCCCTCCCCCTCTCCCTCCTCCCTCCTCCTCCTCCCCCCTCCACCCCCTCCCCTCCCGCCCACCCCTTCCCTCCCCTCCCGCCCATCCCTCCTCCCCCCACCCCCCCTCATCGAAACCCGCCTCACGCCACGGCCGCGCAGCAAATGAACTCAAAGGAGCTTAATTAAGACTAATGATAGAAATGCCGATCAGGGCCACAGGAACACAGACGTCGTTAAGAGAAAAGAAACCGGAAGCGATTAAAAACCAGCGGAGCGGATTAAGGGAGATAAAACGGGGAGGCTGGGCGATTGAAGATCAGGAGGGCGCGATCGGCCATGACGGAGGGGGGTGGGGGGAGGGGTGGGGTGAGGTGGGGGTGAGGGGGGATGAGGGGCAAGAGAGTGAGAGAGGTATCCATGGCAACGAATATCCTTTCTCTCTCTCGCTCTCTTTTCTTCTCTTCTCATTTCATCTCTTCTCTCCTCTCTCTCGCTCCCCCCCTTTCTCTCTTTTATTCTTCTCTTCTCATCTCATCTTCTCTCTCTCTCTCTCTCTCTCTCTCTCTCTCTCTCTCTCTCTCCTCCCTCCCTCCTCCCTCCCTCCCTCCCTCCCTCCCTCCTCTCCTCTCCTCCCTCCCCCTCCCTCTCACTCCTCCCCTCCCTCCCTCTCCTCCCTCCCTCCCCCCTCTCACTCTCCTCCCTCCCTCCTCTCCCCCTCCCTCTCACTCCCCCCCATCCCCCTCTCTCTCTCACTCCTCCCCCCAACCGTTTATGTAAACAATATTTACCTGGGCGAAAAGGGTCAGCTGATGGGAATATTTTTTACCTGATTAATCAAAGCGTGGGAATTGCAGGGCGAGATCTAGATCGGGGGGAGGGGGGAGGAAGGGGGGGGAAGGGAAGTAGGAGGGGGGGAGGGGAAGTAGGAGGGGGGGGAGAGAGGGGAAGGATGCTGGTTGGGTCGGATGAAAGCCAGGTAGCTTGAGAGGAAGCTAGGATGCTGCTCTGAATCTGAAGATGTTTTTTTTTTCTTCTTTCTTTCTTTTTATTTATTTATTTATTTATTGTTTTTCGTTTTTCTTCTTTTTTTTTCTTGTGTTCTTGTTTTGGTTTCCTTTCTTTATTTCGTCATGGGATGAATAGAGCAAGAGAGATGAAATGTATATGGGAGAGAGAGAGAGAGAGAGATAATACATCGATACATAGATGCAGAAAGAGAGAGAGAAGGAGAGAGAGAGAGAAGAGAAGAGATGGGAAGAAAGAGAGAGAGAGAGAGAGAGGGATGAGAAGAGAAGAGAATAGAAAGAGAGAGAGAGAGGAGAAAGAGAAAGAGGGAGAGAGAGAGAGAGAGAGATGAGAAGAGAGGAGAGATAGAAAGAGAGAGAAAGAGAAATATATGGAGAGAGAGAGACAGAAGAGAAGAGAGAGAGAGAGAGAATGACGCAATACACCGCTAACGACGATGGCGTAACGAGGGACGATAAGGAACATTACTGCCATTTGTTACTTCGGACAAGTTATCAAAAAACGAAATTTCAACCTTCTGAAAAAGAGAAATCCTTAACAAATGATAAATAGACAAAAAACACACATATACGCACACGAAGTAGATCGCACACGTACACGTACTCACATACACACACAAATATACAAAAACATTCAAACACAGAAACACACACACAAATGTAGTCATACACACACGCACACAAACAAACACGCACACACACACAAACACACACACACATACATACTCAAGCACACACACACATACACACACATACACAAACACACACACAAACACAAACACACACAAACACACACACGTACACTCACGCCACACACAAAAAAACACACTCACAAACAAACACACACATACACACGTACACACAAACAAACACACACACACAAACACACACACACACACACACAAACACACACACACACACACACACACACACAC
>NC_091584.1:23886122-23891122 GCF_042767895.1 Penaeus vannamei
GTTTTCTTTGTTTTTCTCTGTCTCTCTTTTCTTGGTATTCCTATTTTCTCTTTTCTCTGTCTTCTATCTCCATTTCCTTTGCCTCCATCTTTACTTTTGCTGCTCCACCTCTTCCTCTTCCTCTATCTTCTCCGCTAGTTCCCCATTCATTCGTCCTCCATCTCCACCTCTTCCTCTTTATCCTCCTTTTCCTCTTCATCCTCCTTTTCCTCTTCCTCTTCCTCTTCCTCCTTCTCCTCCTCTTTCTTTTTATCCTCTTCCTCTTTCCCTCCACCTCCTCCTTTTCTCCCTCTTCCCCCTTCACTCCCCATCTTTACCTCCCTCTCTCCTTCCTCCTCTTCCTCTTTCCTTCCACCTCCCCCCCCACTACCTTCTCCCCCACTCCCCCTGACCTACCCCAGAGCCTTCGCCATGTAATGGTGGTGGTGGTGGTGGGGGGGGGGGGGTTAAGGAGGGGAGGAAATGGGGAGGGCGAAGGGGGGGAGGTGGAGGAAAAGGTGGAGGAGGAAGGAGAAGAGCAAAGGGAAGAAGGACATGGAAAAAAAGAAGGAAGAAGGGGAGAGGGAAAAGAAGAAGGGGGATAGGAAGGAGGGAGGGAGAAGGGGAGAAGGACATGGAAGGACATGGAAGAAGGGAGGAAGAGGAAGGGAGGAAGGGGGGGGGGTAGGAATGGAGAGAGAGAGAGAAGAGCAAAGAAAGAAGGCCAAAGGGGGAGGAAGAAGGTGAATAAAGGAAGGGGAAGGATGAAAGAGGAGGGAGGAGGAAGACCAAGGAAGAGAATCAACGAAGGAGGAAGAAGGAAGGGAAGGGAAATGTGGAGGAAGGAGGGGAAGAGGGAAGAAAGAGAGGGAAGGGAGGAGGAAGAAATGGAAGAAGGAGAGAGGACGGTGTGAAGGAAGAGAAACCCAAAAGGGAAGGAGGGAGGGCAGGAGGGGAATGGGGGAGGGTGTAAGTGGAAGGAGGAAAGGGGGAGGGAAGTGAGGAGGGAGGAAGGAGACGGTGGAAGGAAGAGAACCAATAGGAAAGGAAGAAGGAGGGAAGGAAGAGGAAAGGGGGAGGGTGACGGGGGAAGGAGACGTTGGAAGCGGAAGAGAACCAAGAGAGAAGAAAGAAGGAAAGAAAGGGGAGGGAGGGAGGGAATGGGGAAAAGGGTTAAGGGAGACGGTGGGGGAGGGGTGGAAGGGAGGAAGGGAGAAGGAGGAAGGGAGACGGTGGAAGGTAGAGAACCAAAAGGGAAGGGGGAAAGGGGAGGAGGGGGAAGAGGGGATGGAGACAGTGGAAGAAAGAAAACCAATAGGAAAGGGAAGAAGAAGGGAAAGGGGGAGGGGGACGGGGGGGAAGGAGGGAAGGAGAGACGGTGGAAGGAAGAAAACCAAGTGGGAAGAGGAGGAGGGGGAAGAGGGAGAGACGGTGGAAGGAAGAAAACCAAGTGGGAAGGTGGGGAAGGGGGAGGTGGGAATGGGGGTAGGAGGAAGGGGAAGGGTGGAGAGGGGGGAAGGGTGAAAGGAGACGGGTTGAAGGAAGATAACCAAGAGAAAAGAAAAGAAGGAGGGAAGAAGGAGAGTGAAAGGGGGAGAGGGACGTGGGGAAGGAGGAGGAAGGAGAGACGGTGGAAGGAAGAAAACCAAGTGGGAAGGGGGAAGGGGAGGTGGAAATGGGGGTAGGAAAAGGGGAGAAGAGTGGAAGAATGGACGGGAGGAAGGGGGAATGGGGGAAGGGTGGACGGTGAAGGGGGAAGGGGGTAGGAGAAGGGTGGACGGGGAGAAGAGTGGACGATGAAGGGGGGAGGGTGGACGGGGGGGAGGGGGGAAGGGGGGGCAAAGGGTTGGTATTCCGCATGCGATCCCTCAGCTGATTAATGGTATCATGCAGTCTCATGCAGACCCTGGTTCTTCCGTGCAGAACGCGCCTTTTGGGGAGGCAACTTTGTGGGAGCCTTCTTCTTCCTCTCCTTCTTCTTTTTCTTCTTCTACGTCTTCGTTTTCTTTTTCGTCTTCGTCCTTTTCTTCGTCTTCTTCTCTTTTTTTTTTCTTTTTCGGCTTCTTCGTCTTCTTATCTTTCTTTTTCGATATCGTCTTCATCTTCGTGTTCTTTTTTTTCTTCTTCTTCTTGTTCTCCTTCTTCTTCGTCTTCGTCTTTTTCGTTTTCTTCTTCGTGTTCTTCTTCTTCTTTTTCGTATTCGTCTTCTTTTTCGTCTTTTTCTTCTTCTTTTTCGTTGTCTTTCTTCTTATTATCACTATTCGTTGACCTGCTTTCTTTCATTGATAATTTTATATTTTTCTTCTTCTTCGTCTTCTCTTTCTCTTTCTTTCATTAATCTTCTACTTCTTCGACTTCATCTTTGACTTCTTCTTCTTTCTTTCATTTTTTGTTTTCTTCTTCTTCGTCTTCTCCTTCTCCTCGTTTTTCTTCCTTTCATTTATATTTTTTTTCTTCTTCGTCTTCTTCCTTTCTTTTTTTCTACTTCCTCTCTCTCTTTTTCTATTTTTCTTCTTCTCTGAATCCGTCTTTTTCTCTTTTGACTTCTTCTTTCCATCTTCTTCGTCTTCTATTTCTTCTTCCTCATCCTCATCCTTATCATTTTCATTATTTATATCATTACTCCTATTATCATTATAATCATCAGCATCATTATCATAATTCTATAATAATCATCATTTAATAATAATTTTATAATTTTATAATAATCATCATTACTTCTTGAAGAGGAATCAAGGAAGCCTTAAAGAAGAGGAAGAGGGAGGGAGTGACTAAAAATAGTAATAATAATAACAATGATAATGATAATGGTGATAATGATGATGATAATGATAATGAGAATGGTAATGATGATGGTAATGATTATAATGGCAATAACAATATTCATGAAGATAATGACAATGATGATGATTATAAGGATAATGATAATAATGATAATATCGTTAATGTTAACAAGGACAATAATAAGAAAAACATGATAACCATGATAATAATAATAATAATAATAATAATAAGAAGAAGAAGAATAAGAAGAAGAAGAATGATAATAAGAATGATAATTATAATGACATCAATAGCAATAATAGCAACAATATGATTATATCAATAGTGATGATAATAATAACAATCATAGTAATAGTAATGACAACAATAACAATTAGAAGAAAGCTACCAATCAAATACGAATAAAAATCATACCCACAATAACAATAACAACCCCAAGAATAAGAAAAAAAATAACCACAACCAAACCAACAAACAACACAAACAACAACAAAAAATCACAACCAACCAAAAAAAAAAAAAAAACATACACACAAAAAGAAAGAAAAAACGAAAAAGAAAAAAAATAAATCAGACACCCTTCTCTAACCACAACGTTCAACCCCCCACACCCTCTACCCCCCAACCCCACCTCACCCCCACACCCTATACCCCACCCCACACCCCACACCCCGCCCCACACCCTCCACCCCCCACCCCCCGCCCCCCAAAAATCAGACACCCTTCTCTAACCACAACGTTCAACCCCCACCCCCACCCCTACCCCCACACACCCCCTCACACCCACCCCACACCCCTGCTCCCCGCTCTGTGCCGCCACTGCGAAAACACACCACGGGCCATGACAGTCCAGTCCTCTCCCGGCGCGGACAGGCAAGGAGTCAACACCAGTATCTTCTTGAGGTTCGACCGTTTGTCATCCGAGGAGATTTATTTTATTAACTTTTTTTATCAATTTATTTTATTAATTAGTAATTTATTTTATTGATTAAATTATTATTATCATTTTTTTTTTTGGTCTGGGGAGGATATTTGTGGAGGGAGAGAGGGAGAGGGAGGGAGGGAGAGAGGGAGGGAGGGAGGGAGGGAGAAAGAGAGAGAGAGAGAGAGAGAGAGAGAGGGAGCGAGAGGGGAGGAAGAGAGAGAGAGAGAGAGAGAGAGAGAGAGAGAGAGAGAGAGAGACAGAGAGACAGAAAGACAGACAGAGACAGAGACAGAAAGACAGACAGAGAAAGAGGGAGACAGAAAGAAAACGAGACAGATAGATAGATAGACAGAGATAGAGAGAGAAAATTGAGACAGACCAAGAACGACAAAAAAGACCAAAACACACAAACAAGAAGAAAAAAGAGACACATCCCATTAGACTCCCCGCTCTCCAACATACGGCCGCAGAAGACAAGTACACAGATCGCCACAGATAACACTGTCTTAGAAAGTGTGCAACCTGTGCATTCCAGGTCGTAGCAGTGGAATCAATAAGCCCCTTGTATGATTTGCAACCCTTTTCATTGCAGGTCACAAGGGGACTGCACTTTGCAAGGGAAGCAAACCCTATAACACGTTTGCTGCATCTCAATCCTGTGTATTAATTCTCTGTATGGGTTTTGCGTCTTGCTTAGTACGGTATGAATGACTTTGTAATGTATATATGTATATACATGCATGTATGCACACATGTATAAGTCAATAGATAGATAAACAGACAGAAGGATAGATGTATTGACAGATAGATACATAGATAGATATATGAATAGATAGATTGAGAGAGAGAGAGGGGGGAGAGAGAGAGTGAGAGGGAGAGTGAGAGGGAGAGTGAGAGACAGAGAGAGAGAGGGAGGGAGAGAGAGAGAGAGAGAGAGAGAGCGAGAGAGAGAGAGAGAGAGAGAGAGAGAGAGAGAGAGAGAGAGAGAGAGAGAGAGAGAGAGTGAGAGAGTGAGAGAGAGAGGGAGAGAGAGAGAGAGAGAAGGGGGAGAGAGAGAGAGAGAGAGTGAGAGAGAGAGAGAGAGAGAGAGAGAGAGAGAGAGAGAGAGAGAGAGAGAGAGAGAGAGAGAGAGGGAGGGAGGGAGAGAGAGAGAGAAAGAGAGAGAGAGAATGAATAGATAAACAGACAAATAAAGAATTAGATTTATATAAACATATAGATATGAACTGTACACATCCATCCATCCCAATATATGTGTATATGAATCTTTAGAAGAAGAAAGATTATGCAACATAAGAAATACACATATTAA
>NC_091584.1:23911122-23913622 GCF_042767895.1 Penaeus vannamei
GAAGAGAAGAGAGACAGAGACAGAGACAAACAGACAGGCAGAGAGACAGGCAGAAGAAGAGAAAGAGAGAGAGAGAGAGAGAGAGAGAGCAAAGAAAGAGAGAGAGAGAGAGAGAGAGAGAGAGAGAGAGAGAGAGAGAGAGAAAGAGAGAGAGAAAGAGAGAGAGAGAGAGAGAAAGAAGAGAGACAGAGACATACAGACAGGCAAAGAGAGAAAGAGAGAGAGAGAGAGAGAGAGAAGAGAGAAGAAGAGAGAAAGAGAGAGAGAGAGAGAGAGAGAGAGAGAGAGAGAGAGAGAGAGAGAGAGAGAGAGAGAGAGAGAGAGAGAGACAGACAGAATCAGACAGAATCAGACAGATATAGATACAGACAAACAGATAAACAAAAAAGACAGCCAAACAGTTACTTAGATAAACAGAAAGATAGACAGAGGAAGAGAGAGGAAAGACCAAAGACAGAATAGAAGAAAGAGAACAGGAGGAGACAATGGAGTGTATCAAATGTGTTGACACTAAGATCTCCAATTCGATAGACCTATTGAGGGGTTGACTGCCTTACCTTATAGGCCTACGAAGATCGATATCCTATCAAACAATGAGAGAGAAAAAAATGAAAGAAAAAAGTAGAAGTACAGCCTGTGAAATTGAGAATAAAAGAAGGAGAGAGAGAGAGATAGAAGAAAATATGAATGAATGGGAATGCAACAAAAGATTACAAAATAAGAAAAGAAAACAAGGGAATTAAAAACAAACGAAAAATAATAATAATGAAAAAATAATAATTTCACGAATGATAAAAACAAATACCAAAACAAAAATACCAAAACAAAAATAAACAAATCAAAAAATGAACAAAAGAAGAAAGAAAAAGATAGACAGAAGATTCCCACAAAGAATATACATCCCAAGTACATAAATTGCGCTCAGATTAAAAGACATTGTCAACGCCAATACAAGGAGCTCACAGAATGGCATTGAGAACCATGTCTTATTTATGGGTCGGTGTCGTGTGGAAAAGGATGAGACCTTTAAAGGGGATTTTGATAAAGAGGAAATATGTATATAAATTTGGGAGGCATCAGAGAAAATGTCACTCACATTCAGCGGAGGGGAGTCCCTTTCTCTCGCTCTATATATATGTGTGTCTGTGTTTGTGAGTGTTATATATGTATATATATATATATATATATATATATATATATTTATATATATATATATTTATATATATATATATATATATATATGTATATATATACATATATATATATATATATATATAAATATATATATATATATATATATATATATATATATATATATATATATATATATATATATATATATGTATGTATATGTATATACATACATATATATATATATATATATATATATATATATATATATATATATATGTATATATATATATATATATATATATATATATATATATATATATATATATATATATATATATATATATGTATGTATATATATGTGTGTGTGTGTGTGTGTGTGTGTGTGTGTGTGTGTGTGTGTGTGTGTGTGTGTGTGTGTGTGTGTGTGTGTGTGTGTGTGTGTGTGTGTGTGTGTGTGTGTGTGTGTGTGTGTGTACATATATGTCTCTGTGTGTGTGTTTATATGTACATATGTATACACACACACACACACACACACACATATGTGGGTGAATTTTTCTAATACAAAATATGTAATATATATTCTTACTAGATTATTGTTGACAATATGTCTTGGTTACGACAATTCAGTAAATATGGATTTCATAATCATGTTAAAAGATAAAAGGGAAAAGAAAGAAAGAAATAGATGCAAAACAAAACAAAATGAAGAAAGGAAGGTAGAGATTAACCAAAATTGAATACGCCGATAAAAAAAGAAAAATGAATAATAATAAGAAAACGAAGGAAGTATATAATGAAAAAAGAAAGGGAAGGAGAAATTGATAAATAAAGAGAAAGAAACCGAAAATATAACACCAGAAAATGAAGATAATTACAAGAAAAGCGAAGAGGAAGAAGAGAAAGAAGAAAAAAATCGAATAGAGAGACAACGACGCGGAAGAATTTTAAGAAAAAGAAGGAAAAAGAAAGAAAAATATTCAAGAGGCACACGAAGAAGAAAAAAAAAGAAAGAAGAGAAAGTCGAAGAAGAAATAGCGAAGAGGGAAGAAATGAAGTGGAGGAGGGAAGATGAGAGAAGGATGGAGGGGTGGAGGGAGGAAAGAAGGAGAGGGATGAAGGATGAAGTGAATGAGGCAAGGAAGGAGAGGAAAGAGGAATGGAAGAGGAGAGAGGGTGAGAGAAGGATGGAGCAAATAAAGGGAGGGAAGGAGAGAGTGAGAAAGGGAAGGAGAGAAGGAGAGACAGTGAAGGAGAAAGGAAAAGAAAGAAGAGGAAGAAGGAGAGGAGAGAGTAAGAAAGATAACGAGAGAATGAGAGAAAGAGAAAGAGAAATAAGGAAGTATCGAGTGAACCAAAGAATAAG
>NC_091584.1:23923622-23928622 GCF_042767895.1 Penaeus vannamei
TCTCTCTCTCTCTCTCTCTCTCTCTTAATCTTAATCCCTTGTATGTACCTTTGTCTATTTATTTATCTACTTGCCTCTCCTATTCTTTCTACGTCTATATGTATATTTTTACTTACCCATCTGCCTATCTATCTTCCTCTATTCCGCGTTTTCTTCCTATATCCTATTCGTTATCTGTATTCTTTTCCTTTTATCCTCTTCGTCATTATCTCTCTCTTCTATTTCTCTCCTTTCTCTCTCATTCTCTTCTCTTTTATCTGTCGACTCCTTTCTCTTTCACTCTCTTTCTCCGTCTACCTGTCTGTCTATCAATCATTCTACATCTTCACACTTGTCTCGTGTGTTCCTTATGGTAGTATGAGAGAGAGAGGGGGGGAGGGGAGAGAGAGAGAGAGAGAGAGAGAGAGAGAGAGAGAGAGAGAGAGAGAGAGAGAGAGAGAGAGAGAGAGAGAGAGGAAAGCGAAGAAAGGGAGGGAGGATGAAGGGGGTGGGAGGGAGAGAGGGAAAAAAGAGAGAAATAAAGAAAGATAGAAGAGAGAGAGAGAGAGAGAGAGAGAGAGAGAGAGAGAGAGAGAGAATGAGAAACAATCCCACCCACTGCACGCTCAAGACGACATCCAAAACATGTCTGAAACACGTCTTGCCCATAACTCCACTGAACCTACCATACACATGATCTGATAAACACCGATATAACACACACCCCTTTTTTCTTATAGTCAGCTGATTGCATCTTACCGATTTTCTGAGATAGTTGTCTCTCTATCTCTGTCTTTTCTCCTGTCTCGCCTCCTACTAAATCTTTAAGAAAGTCCTGTTATAATGTCTCTGCTCCGCCCCCTTCCCCCTTTTGACCCCCCCCCCCTTTCCCCTCCCCCTTCTGACCCCCCCCCCCTCTTCCCCTTCCCCCTTTCTCGACCCCCCTCTCTCTCACCTCCGTTTTTCTTATTCCTTATTTGATTTTGTTTTCTTATTGGTATTCGTTTTTGTTCTTTTTTAATTTTCTTTTTCTTCTTCTCTTTTCTTTTTCTTACTGTTCTGCTTATTTTTTATTTGTTTCTCCTCTTCGTTCTTATTCTTCTTTTCTACTTTTTCCTTCTTCCTCCTCCTCCGTCTTCTTCTTCTTTCTTTTATACTTCTTGTTCTAGTTCTTCTTCTATTTCTTCCTTTCCTTCTTCTTTATATTCTTTTTTTTCTTCCGATTTCTATTTCTTCGCTCCGTTACTTCTATTTTCATCCACCTTTTTATTTCCTCTCTTCATCTCTCTTACGTAATTTCGTTCTCATATCTCTTCGTCATTTCTTTCATTATCGGAACATTTTCTCACAATTATTTATTCCCCACATTTTTCTTTCGTATTTCATTCATTCCGTCATTATTCCCTCATTCATCTACATTTCCATCCATCCTTTCATTATTATCACCTCTTCCATCTACCATCTTCTAATGTCGCCTTTCCTCCATTCTCCATAAAGAAACACAAATTATATTTTCATGGAACTGAAACGAAATCTTTAAATCCTAAGAAAAACAAAAATGAATCTTTAAATCCTAAATAAAAAAAGTGAATCTTTAAATCCTAAATTTTAAAAACATATATCTTTATAAATCCTAAATTCAAAAAGTAAATATTTAAATCCTAAATTCAAATTCTAAATATTTAAATCCTAAATTTCAAAAAGTAAATCTTTATAAATCCTAAATTTCAAAAACCAAATCTTTATAAATCCTAAATCTAAAAAAAAACTAAATCCTTATAAATCCCAAACTCAAAAAAACAAAATCCTAAAATCCTAAAATTAAAACCAAAACAATTAAAACAATCCACATTTCCCCCTTTCTTAGAAGAGAGACTCTCAAGGAAATGTAGTAATTTGCACTGAAAATTTTGGGGAAAATGGATGAATGGGGTTAAGGTCAATTAGGGTAAAAGGGGATTTTAATTGGCGATTTAGAAAGGTTATGGATGTTGGTCAAAGAGGAAAAGATGGGGTTGCTATAAAATTTGATATATGATATTTCATTATCTATTAGATGTTGGGTGAGGGCGTGTGTTTGTGTGTGAGGTAGATAGATAGATAGAGGTAAAGAATCAGATAGATAGGTAGATAGATAGATAGATAGATAGATAGATAAATAGATAGCTAGATAGATAGATAGATAGATAGATAGATAAATTGATAAATTGATAGATAGATAGATAGATAAATAGATAAAAAAAATGAAAAGATCGATAGATAGATAAAGAAATAAATTGATAGATAGATAGATAGTTGAATTGATAGATAGATAGAGAGAGAGAGAGAGAGAGAGAGAGAGAGAGAGAGAGAGAGAGAAGAGAGATATAGAAGAGAGAGAGAGAGAGAGAGAGAGAGAGAGAGAGAGAGAGAGAGAGAGAGAGAGAGAGAGAGAGAGAGAGAGAGAGAGAGAGAGAGAGAGAGATTTGTGTGTGAGAGATAGTGGCAGATAAAGATAAGCAGATAGACAGATAGATAAAAGATCGAAAAGGATAAAGGGAGAACAAAAAAGATACAAGTTGACATACGTACATACATGTGTATTTACAAGTACACACAAGAATATGTACTTACGAATATACGCGTACGTGCATACTTCCACACATACATAGATACAAGCTCTCCCTGTTACACACACACACACACACACACACACACACACTCACATACACACACACACACACACACACACACGCACGCACACACGCACACATCCATCGAACACTGCAAATTCATCGACAATTATAACAAAAAATAATCTAATCCGAAGTCGATGCCAAGCCAATGAAGACACCCAAACGAACACCACGAACAAGCATGTGAACGTTGTCTATTTCAAACATTTTTACACTAATTACATGTAATTTGCGTCTATTTCTACAGATCATTAGAGGTATATAGTGTAATCAGTAGAAATCATACCTTGTAAACTGCCTCTTTAAGTGAATCCAGAAAATATTGTTGATAAATGATGCTGGGAGGGTGAGAATGAGAAAGGGAGGGAGGGAGGGAAGGGGAGGGGGAGGGAGGGAGGGAAGGGGAAGGAAGGGGGAGGGAAGGGAGGGAGGGGGAAGGAAGGGAGGGATGGAGGGAAGGAGAATAAGAGGGAGGGAGGGAGAGGGTGGAGGGAGGAGGGAAGGATGGAGGGAGGGTGGGGAGGGTGAGAATGAGAAAGGGAGGGAAGGGGGAGGAATGAGGGAGGATGGAAGGGAAGGAAGGGAGGGAGGGAAGGAGGGAAGGAAGAGGGAGGGAGGGAAGGGGGAGGAAGGAGGGAGAATGAGAGGATGGAAGGGAGGGAGGGGGGGAGGCAAGGGGAAGGGGGAGGGTGGGAGGAAGAAGGGACGGAGGGAGGGAAGAGGAAGGAAGGGGGAGGGAGGCAGGGAGAAAGGAAAGGAAAGGGGAGTTAGAAAGAGAAGAGAAAGAAACAGAGAGAGAGAGTGAGAAGGAGAGAGAGAGAAAGAAAGAGAGAGAGAGAGAATGAGAAGGAAAAAGAAAGAGAAATACGAAATAATGAGAAAGAGAGAGAGAGAGAAATACGAAATATATGTGTGGGAGAGAGAGAGAGGAGAACTCAATAATTAATAAATGCAACCACAAACCGCTTGATAAATCAACCTCTTTATAACAGCTGTCATCATCAACTTCAACCCACATCTGAAATACTTCTCACATCAATTCAAAACAAGTAAGAAATAAATAGATAAATAGATAAATAGATAAATAGATAAATGAAATGAGATAATTACCGTTACTCCAAATATAAAGCAAGTGCAGGTAACCCCCACCATCCCCTCTCCTCCTTCTCCTCCCTCCCCCTCCCCCCCCCTTCCTCTCTACCTCCTTCTACCCCTCCTCCTCCTTACCCCCTTCCTCTCCACCATTCCCTCTTCTACCCTTCCACCTTCCTCTTTCTCCCTCCCTGCTCCTCTTCTTTAATTTGTTTTCCGATTCTTCCTTTTTCTTTCCTTCCTTCCCTACTTACACCTTCCTTCCTTTACTTACTTCCTTTACTTCCTTCCTTCTTCTCTTTCCTTCCTTTCTTCCTTTTTTCCTTCCTCTCTTCCCATTCTCCTCCTTCCTTCACTTCTCCTCCTACCTTTTCCTCCACCCTTCCCTCCTTCCTTCCTCCTTCCTCCTCCCGTAATTCTTCTCCCACCACCTACCCTCCCTCCTCCTCTTCCTCCTCCCACTCCGTCCTCCCTCCCTGTTCCCTCTTCCCCCCTTCTTCCCTCCTCCTCCGTACCTCCTTCCTTCCCACCACCTACTCCCCCTCCTTCCCTCCTCCCCTCCCCCTCCACCTCCTCCCCCTCCCTCTCCATCTCACCTCTCTTTCTCTCACCATCTTTTAACGTCTCGGAGCGTGTAACATACCCTTTCATAGGCCTATCATTTTTTGCCGTATTTATAGGAGGTGTTGGCGAGACGATTTTTTTTTTTTTTTTTTTTTTCTTTTTTTTTTAAGTGGTGTTGGTTATAGTTTCAGATCCTCCTTTTTATGGGATTCGAATCGATTCTTCTCGCTGTAGAAAGGATATTGGAGCATATGAAAGCATTTTTTTTTTGTATACTTGTTTTTTGTTTTGTTTTTTGTAGAGCGACAGGGAGGGAGGGAGAAAAGAGAGAGAGAGAGAGAAGGAGAGAGAGAGAGAGAGAGAGAGAGAGAGAGAGGAGAGAGAGAGAGAGAAAGCGAGAGAGGAGAGGGGAGAAGGGAGAGGGGAGAGAATGGAGAGAGAGAGATGGAGAGAGAGAGAGAGAGAGAGAGAGAGAGAGAGAGAGAGAGAGAGAGAGAGAGAGAGAGAGAGAGAGAGATTTAGGGAAGGAGGAAGAGAGTGAGTGAGTGAGGGAGGAAGTGAGAGAGAGAGAGAGAGAAAGAGAGAGAGAAAGAGAGAGAGAGAGAGAGAGAGAGAGAGAGAGAGAGAGAGAGAGAGAGAGAGAGAGAGATTTGGGAAGGAGGGGGGAGAGTGAGTGGTGAGGGAGGGAGA
>NC_091584.1:23938622-23941122 GCF_042767895.1 Penaeus vannamei
TTTTCCTTTGTCATCATTCCATTCTGTCACTTGATTTCTGCTTGTGTACGTATGTGTAGGTTTTCTTTCGACCAGCTTGTGTGTGAGCGTCAGTGTGTATGTTTGTGTTTGTGTGTGTGTTGTCTTTTGTGTGTTTGTGCGTTATTGTGTTGGCTGTCTATGTGTGTGTGTGTGTCATATAGTGTGTGTTGTGTGTGTGTTGTGTGTGTGTGTGTGTTTGTACATATATGTTATGTGCTGTGTGTATTTTTGTGTGAGTTGTGCGTGCTTTTACAAATTTGTATGTGTTGTTTTCGTCTCCCAACATTGGTTTTTTGAGAGCGAGTTTCCCCCTTTTGTCCCCTTCCATCTCTTGTTTTTTCAATTTTTTTTTTCCAAATGTTTTTGTTTCTTTTTTCTTCCTTTTTTTTTCCCCATCCCTTTTTCTTTCTTTCTTTTCTTAACCCCATTTTCCTTTCCTTTCCACAGCCCTCCCCCCACACCTATCTTTCTCATTCTCTCCTTTTTCCTTCCTCTCACTCTTGTTCCTCTCCCTCCTTTTCCTCTCCCCACACTTTCCTCTCCCTACGCACCCCTTCCCACCTCCTCCCCCACACACCTCCCCCCAACCCTATTCCTCCCTTTTTCTCCCACACATTTCCCCATTTCCCCCTTACCCCCACACAAACCTCTTCCCTTCCTTCCTTCCCCCACACCCCCCCCCCTCCCCACACCTTCCCTCTTCCTTCTCTCCCCCAACACACCTCCCCTTCCCTCCTTCCCCACATCTCCCCCTTCCCACCTTCCCTCCCCTCGTTCTCTCCCCCTCCTCCACACACTTGAAATGAGCTTTCACCCCAACCCTACCCCACCCCCTACCCCCTCCTCCCAACACGAGCCATCTTCAATTTCACTCTTTCCCTCAGCATCCACCAAGGTAAGCCCACCTGTAATAGTTTTAAATTAATAATGGCCAGGTAAGTAATGGATGGGAACAGCTGATCTGTCCTGAGCGTTCCTGTAGCTGTACATTTCCGTAACTTTATCGGTCTAATCAGCTGTTTACCGAGCCGACACGAGGGGCGTAAGACCTCCCGGGAGAAGGGACGGGGAATCCAACCTTCTGGACGGCTCTCCTAAGGTCGATATCCCCGTGTTTGGGAGCGAGGGCAATAAATAAACATACCAATAGCCATCGACATGCGCCGCACAAAGAGAATGCCAAGTAATACCATTATGCTGATGGACAGTGGACCGGGAAAGGGGTCTTAGGGACGGTTCTCGTAAGGTTGAAAGTCGCGTGTTTTGTGGTTTGTTGGAGGAGCTAGGGGTGTATGTAATATGTATGTAGATACGTATGTAAAGCAGAAGATGGGGGTGTGGGGAGAGAGGGGAGAGGGGGGAGTGTTTGGGGTGTGGTTGGGGGTGGGTATGGAGGGTAGGGGTAGGGGGAAGATCTCAAAGGAGAGAGAAGATGAATTAGAATAGTATATAAGGCGGAAGTAAGGATGGAGAGGAGAGGGAGATGGTGGAAGAAAAGAGGGAGGTCATGAGGGTGATGGTGATGGGGGGAGGGTGAGGAAGGTTGGGGTGTTGGAGGAATTGGGGGAGAAGAATTGTTAGGGGGGTTTTAGAATAAAATTATGGGGGGAGGGGGAAGTTTTCAAATTGGTTTTGGGGGAGGGATGAAATTGAGGGAGGGAGGGGGGTGTAATGGGTTGGGGATGGGGGGGGTTTGGGGTGATGAAGAGGGAGGGAGGGGGGAGAGGGGGGGGAAGGGGGGAGGGGGTTCCATGGTGTTGAGGGAGTGTAAGGGGGGGTGGGGTGATGAAAAAAGGCGGGGGGGAGAAAAGGGAAAGTGTTGAGGGGTGTAATGGGGGTGGGTTGGGGGGGTTTGGGGGTGGGGTGATGAAGGGTGTTGAGGGGGTGTAATGGGGGTGTTGGGGGTGGGGGGTGGTGGGGTTGCGGAAAGGCCTACATGGGTGGCCAAGGTGAGTTAGTGACGCATGGCTGAACAATGCCACATATGACTTTACTTCCCTCTCCCTTCCCCCTCCCCCCATCCTACCCCCCGTCCTGCCCCCCCCATCCCTCCCCTCCCACCCACTAATGACCCCCATTAACTAAGGGTCAAGTAAGGTCTCCCTGAGAACCTTCCGGAAGCAGGTAACGCTGTCACAAGGGGGAGGGGAGGTAGTATGGGGAAGGAGGGAAGGAGGGAATGGAAGGGAGAAGGAGGAGAAGGGGAAGGAAAAGGAGGGAAGAGGAGGAGGGGGTGTATGGGGAGGGAGGGAAGGAGGGAAAGGAAGGGAGAGGAAGGAGAAGAAGAGGGAAGAAGAGGAGAGGGTATACAGGAAGGGAGAAAGGGAGGAATTAGAGGAGAAGAGAAGGGGAGAGGAAGAGAGGGGGAATATATGGGAGGGGAGGAAGGGAGGAATGGAGAGAGAGAAAAAGAAGAGGAGGAAGAGGAGAAGGGAAGTATGGGAAGGGGGGAAAGAAAAGGAGAAAGAAAAGAGGAAGG
>NC_091584.1:23948622-23951122 GCF_042767895.1 Penaeus vannamei
TATTTGATAATTTTTTATCATTATTATTGTTTATTATTATTATTTTTTATTTTATTATATTATTTTATTATTATTATTATTATTATTATTTTTATTTATTATTATTATTTTTTTATTTATTATTTTGTTGTTTTATTATTTTTATTTTTCTATTATTATTTTTTAAAAAATATTATTATTGTTATTACTTTTTATATTATTTTTATTCAAATTTTTATTCAAAAATTAAAAATTTTTTTTATCAATATCATCATCATCATTTTAATTTTTTTTTACTTTTTTCATTATAATTATCATTATTGTTATTATTATTATTATTATTATTATTATTATTATTATTATTACTATTATTACTATTATTATTATTATCATTATTATTATCATTATGATTATTATTATCATCATCATCATTACCAGTGTTATCACTGCTATTATTATCATTGTTATTATCATCATTACTATAACTATAAACAATGATGATAGTATTGTTATCATTATCATTATTTCTATTCTTATGATCAATCTTATTATTTTATCATTTTTGATATTATTACTATGATCACTATTATTATCACAATGATAACTGTAATGATAATTATGCAATAATGATATTGATATACTAATGATATCTATTATTATCATCAGCATTGTTATAATCATCATTATCATCATTCTTATCATTATCACTATTGCCTTCAGTATTAATATTAATATAATTTTCACATATCATTATCATTACTACCATTACTATTGTCCTAAAAATAATAATTGTAATGATAATTATATAATCATAATGATAATGATAATAATTTTCATCATAATTATTATTATCAATATGGGTATTGTTATCATTATAATTGTTGTTGTTATTGTTATTATTATTATTATTATTATTATTATTATTATTATTATTATTATTATTATTATTATTATTATTATTATTATCATCATCATCATCATCATTATTATTATTATTATTATTATTATTATTATTGTTATTATTATCATCATCATTATTGTTATTATCATTATTATTATTATCATTATCATCATCATTGTTTTTATCATTATTATCATAATCATATTTTTTACCTTACTATTATTATCATTAATATTATCCTTATCATCATTATTATTATCATTACTATTATCAACATTATTATTATGATCATTATCTTCATCATCATCATCATATCTTTTTTTTAATCATTAGTATTACTTCTATTCCCATTATAATCATCATTTTCATCATTATCCATCATCACCATCCTCCTCTTCCTCCTCCTTCTTCTCCGCCTCTTCCTTCTCTTCCTCCTCCTCCTCCTCTTCCTCCTCCTCCTCCTCTCCTCCTCTCCTCCTCCTCCTCCTCCTTCTCCCCCTCCTCTTCCTCCTCCTCCTCCCCTTCCTCTTCCTCCTCCCCCTCCTCCTCCTCAACCTCTTCCTCTTCCTCTTCTTCCTCCTCCTCAACCTCACCACCACCATCATCATCTTTATCCTCCTAACCAACATTATCCCAGGACCGTTATGCATAATTACCCCGCTCTCGAAGCCGTTTCATTAAGAACGATAATTAAGATCTGTCGCCGACCTTCCCCATAATTAGGAGAAGCCTCGTTCTGTCGACCTTGATTTAATGGCATCGGGTTTGACCATTAGAGATACAGTTTAGAAACATGATTCCGTTGCGATTTGATTTTTTTTTTTTTTTTTGGGGGGGGGGGGGGGGTCTGGCGGAGGGGGAAGGGGGTGGGGGGAAGGGGGGGTAGAGGGGGATGGTGGGGGTATTGAGAGGGGGAGGGGGTAGAGGGAGGAGTGGGAAAGTGGATGGGGGGGGTGGGGTGAGGGGAGCTAGGGAAAGGAATAAGGAGGGGAGGATAATGAGAGAAGGAGGAATGGGAAGATAGGGGGAATAGAGCAGAGGAGGGAGGAGAAGGGAGAGGAGGGAATAGGGGAGGGAAGGAAGGAGGAGGAGGGAAGTGGGGGAGGGAGGAGGAGGAGGGAGGGAATAGGGAGAGGGAAGAGGAGGGAAGGGGGGACTAAGGGGAGGTTTAGTATTGTGGAAGGGGGTAGGGGAGGGGAGGGGGTGGATAAAAGAGTAGCATGAGTTTTTACTTTTCTCAGAATTTTTATATTTTACTTTTTCTTTTTTTTTTTTTTTTTTTTTTTTTTTGCTTTACCTCTCGATTATTCAATTATCTATTTATTTTAATTTACGGCAGTTATCAACTTTGACTTATATCCATTATCCATTTCATTTATTTTTGTGTGAAAGTCTGGCTTCACCACCTCTTATTCTATGTAATTAATCATCCTCTGTTTACTTAATTTCTACAGGCTGTAGTAGGTTATCTTGATCAATATCTTTCATCTGATTTGTCTACTTTTTATTATTTTTTTTTTCTCTTTTGTGTGTGTATGTGTGGGGGGGGGGGCTAGAGGCATTAGTAATTGGTTTCGTTTTATTAATTCATACTTTCATTTATTCATCTGTTTATCAATT
>NC_091584.1:23969920-23972420 GCF_042767895.1 Penaeus vannamei
TCCTCCTCCTCCCTCCTCCTCCTCCCTCCTCCCCCCTCCCCCCTTCCCCTTCAAGTATTCAGGTAATATATCAAAAGAATTTTCTTGCTCCTCCAGCTCTCCCGGGGGTTGTAGTTTGGCGAGCTGGGTTGTAACGGTGAGGGTTGTGAGGTCGGAAGTTATGAGGGAAGGGTTGTGAGAGCGGGAGTAAAAGAGGGGGGGATGTTTTGAGGGGGGGTTGTGAGGTTAGGATGGGGGGTGAGGGTGGTTGTGAGGGCGGGAGTACAAAGACAAGGGTTGTAAGGGCGAGGATTATGAGGAAAGGGTTGTGAGTCTGAAAGTATAAGAACGGTGATTATGAGGAGGTTGTGAGGGTGAGGTTGTAAAGGTAGGGATTGTTAAAACCTTTTCTCAACTTGGCTATTATGAATTTATGATATCGATCCAAAGTTATAACAACTCAATGAACAACCGAGGCAAAATTTATATCCGCACTGGCTGTTTTAGACATAATATAGTTAAGTAGGATTGTAAAATATGTTTTTTTTTTTTTTTTTTTTTTTTTTTTTTTAGGTTTACCAACTGCTAAAACATAAGTATCTGTAAGATAAATAACAATTCGGCTTTGTATAGTCTATGTTGTTGAACACGATATAACAACAATGGCATCTATATAATATTTTTTTCTTCAAAAAAAGGGAAAAATAAAATACAAACCTACGCTCATAGATATATCTTCCATAACCCAAATATAACTACAAATATAACTAATAATTTACAACATATTGATTCAGGTCCTCAGTAAGAAGACGTAATTAAGATATTATAACAAAACTACAAAGTTAGTTACAAACGGAGTCCTAAAATTTCTCTTTTGTGTTGGTTAAAAGGAAGACATCTCGAAAGTAAATAAATAGATAAATAAATTAAAATCTTAGCCATGGGTCTAAAGTGATGAGTTGGACTTGTATTGTAGGCAAGGGTCTCTCTCTCTATATATATTTTTTTTATCCACCTGTCTATCGCTTTCTCTCTCTCTCTCTCTCTCTCTCTCTCTCTCTCTCTCTCTCTCTCTCTCTCTCTCTCTCTCTCTCTCTCTCTCTCTCTCTCTCTCTCTCTCATCTCTCTCTCTCTCTCTCTCTCTCTCTCTCTCTCTCTCTCTCTCTCTCTCTCTCTCTCTCTCTCTCTCTCTCTCCCTCTCTCTTTTAACGTGTACTATAGCGCTTCTAATCTCAGAAAAGGAATAACTGGCAACTCACCCTGTACCCCGGAGCACTTCGATTCATTAAGACTTTTTCTGCAAAAATGATATTTGCTTCTATATATATTTTTTATTTGTCAAATTCTGCACGTAGATGTACATCATTACTGAAATTTATTGCCTTTAATACCAATGCATCATAATTGTCGCTATTTGTTTTTTTTGTATATATTTGTTATTATTGTTTTATTTTATCTTTTTTATTTTTATTTTATTTTTTTTAACAAATACTGTGAATCAAAGTATTCGAGACCTAAGGGTGAGTTTCCAGATTTTTATCTTTGTTCATTCTCTTCTTTTTCTTCGTATATGTCTTCATCTTCGTCGTCCTCTTCTTCTTTTCTCTATTTCTTCTTTTTCTTCTTCTCCTCCTCTTCCTCTTCTTCCTCCCTCTTCCTACTCCTCCCTCTCTTCCTCCTCCTCTCTCCCTCTCTCCTCCTCCTCCTCCCTTCCTCCTTCTCCTCCCTTTTCCTCCTCATCCCTCCCTCCCCTCCTTCTCCTCTGTTCTCCCTCCCTCCTCCTCCTCTTCCTCCCTTCTCCTTTCCTCACTCCTCCTCCCCCCTCCTTCTCCTCTTCCCTTCTCCTCCTCATCCTCCCTTCTCCTCCCTCCCTCCTTCCTCCTCCTCCTCCCTCCTCCTCTTCCTCCCTTTCCTTCCCTCCCTCCTCCTCCTCCTCTCCCTCCTCCTTCCTCCCTCCTTCCCTCCTTCCTCCTCCTCCTCTCCCTCCTTCCTCAAATCTCCTCCTCCCTCCCTCCCTCATCCCTCCTCCTTCCTCCTCCCTCCTTCCCTCCTCCTCCTCCTCCTCCTCCCTTCTCCTCCTCCTCCCTCCTTCCTCCTCCTCCCTCCCTCTCTCCCTTCCTCCGCCTCCTCCCTCCTCACTTCTACCTCCCTCCTCCGCCTCCTCCCTCCTCTCTCCCTCCTCATCCCTCCTTCTCCTCCTCCTCCTCCTCCTCCTCCCACCTCCTCCTCCTCCTCCTACTTCCTAAGACGAGACGAAGTATATGACGAGAAATCGTGGAGAGAAAGGCAAGCTGGCAACGACTGAGACTAGGACTAGAAAGTTATGAGTTGTAGGTTGTGTGCTCGGAGCTGCTGGCAGGGAGGGAATGCTTCATATTGTGGTTGTAAATGTTTGTTGTTGTTGTTGGAGGGAGGGAATCCTTCATATTGTGGTTGTGTGTTTTTCTGGTTGTTGGAGGGAGGGAATCCTTCATATTTTGGTTATAAATGTTATGATTTTTTTCTGATTGTTGTAAGGGAG
>NC_091584.1:23982595-23992595 GCF_042767895.1 Penaeus vannamei
TTCGAGATTCGGCGGATCACGTGAGCGAAAACGCGTCGAAGTACGAAGGCGACGGAGGGAAAAAAGCGGCGAATCGGCGTTTTAAAAAGCGCGGAGCGGGTGAGCGGCGGTTTGCGCGCGGGGTCGCGGTGGGGTCAGCCAAGGGGATGCTCTCAAGCTGCAAGAGTTAAGAGTTGCGATTTGGCCGCATAGGGACTGGTCGCGTTCAGAGGCGCGGGTCCACCTACATCCACACACACCCTCACGCACACGCACGCACACGCGCTCGCTCGCTCCAACGCACCTTCCCTCCCGAACGGCTCTGCTCTGGCGAGGAATTCCCGAGGCGCCCCGAGTGAGGGTTCGCGGCAGAGGCGGGGTTGGAGGTGTACCTGTCCCGTAGACCTTTGGCCCGAGCTGCCCTGCGGATGACCTCATTCCTGGCGGAGGCGGCCATGGCGGAGTGGTAGCCCAGCAGATGCGTGGGAGACTCCCCCCAGTGCACACGCGCTCACATGTGCACGCTACCTCCCGCCCCAATCCGCTCGCACATATACGCACATGGACGTACGTGTACATGGTGTCGGTCCGGCTAGTGATACAGTGCCCAAACTCGTAACAGTGCTTGAAATCGGTGACCGAAGGCCCCGCGCGACAGGCCCATGCGGCGAGCCTGAAATGGACTCCTTCGCAGACACAGCTGCAAGTGGCCTTCTCTTGTCCAAGCATCCCGTGGTGTACAACAATATGCTCTGCAAAGTCGAAAATCCCAAGGATGTAAGTGACAGCTCGCCCAGTGTGACCCCCTCGCTGACCTGTGATTCCCCAGTGACCCAGCTGTCGCCGCCTGTCAACATGACCTCAGAACATGTCTCGCCTTCAGAACATGGCATTAAGGTAGGAACTTTGCGCCTTGTCGTGTACATATTAGGTTACAGTGGGAGAGAAAAATATCTTTGTATCCGCGCACACCTGTTGCGAGACTGTAAGTAGATGTGGAATCGAAAAGAGTTTGTAATAACAGCGAGCCACGAAAGAAAGTATATAAGAATAAGGAAAGTGTAGTGTGATAAACAGATAAATCGTATTTCAAGCCTAGTTATAAAAAATTGGACCTTTTTCGGAGAACAACTACGACTGGTAGAACAATTATCTATCGCGATGAACTGCTCGTTATAAAAAAAGATAAATAAAGAACGTTAATTTAGTGAAGTATATAGTGAGCGGCCCAATCGTGTAAATGGAAAGGCTCAAGTGACTTAATCAAATGCTTAGTAGGTCAAGAAATTTGCAAGATCTTTGCCCTCAAAAAAAAAATAAACTATAAAAAGATATAAGAAGTACTTGTGAATCATCGTTTAGCAAGGTTGTTTAAATAGTCCATGAATATTTACATACGAAAGCACTCGTTCCCCGGGAAAGATGATAATGGCGAATCAGTACACAGGAAACGAGGGATATTGCCTAATCACGATGCTTAAACAGCCGAATCGCATACCTCGCTCGTTAGTCAAAAGGAAAATAAATGCTGTTTTTAAACCACGTAAGCCTGGCTATTCTATAAATAACCCTGAGGTCACTAAAGAATAATTCTTGGGTTAGTGATGATGTTTTAGCGTGTGAAAGAATGGGAAAAAAAGAACTCATGCAGTATTATTATAATCCGTATATGCGGATGACATGGCGAAGATAACTACTTATAAGTGCCTTGAAATCTCTATTACTCGGCAACGCTAAGCATAAGAATAAAAAGTCGAATCATTCTTTAAGAATTAAAGAACAAGAGAGAGAGAGAAAAATATACCCAAATCGACTCTACATATTACCACTTTCAATATTTTATACGCGGTCATAAATGTATATTCAAAAGTTATCATTATACAGCCAAGATTCCACATTAACCTTTTGCTCGTTTTCTAAAGAGACGAAGCGAAACAAAAGACGAAAAGGCGGCTTATTAAATGGAATTACGAAATACAACAACAGCTGCGATACATCCACTATCCTAAATTTCTTTTCCTGATGTATTTTCTCGTTGAGCTGAGGAAGACAACAGATATTCATCAACAAAAATGTCTTTTTCAAGCATTGCGAAACGATGCCAGTTATTTCACCAAGCAAATTAGAATGAGTGAAAAGCCAATACGTGAATGAGGACAAAGTTTCCCGAAATTAGAGATAATTGTTTTCAAATTATGTACGAGACACGACAATGTAATTTCCTGACAAAAAAAAAAAAAAAATGACGGGAAAAACCTACGGGTATAACAACCCACAAAATGAATGTCGCGTAGAATTCCTTTCGGTCAATTTCGTTATCAAATTTACGAATGAAGAATAAGGAGAAGATGAAGATAATAGGAGAATAAGGTAAAATTCATAAGGATAATAATAGATAAAATGGGCATAAAGGTGTAATATTTAAAGGGGTTGGATATAAATTTTATAAGGATGTCGGTATTAATGTTACGAACGAAGGAGTATGAGAAGACGAGAATAATAGTAGATGAAAGTAATATGAACAGTAATGATGATAATAAAAGAATGTATAAGGATGTAGTAAGGGAAGGACTGAATATAAATCTTACAATGCTATCGTTATAATTTTTACAAACGAGGGAGAATGTAAAGACGAGAATAAAAATAAGTAAAAATAAGACTAATAGTAACAACAACAATACAAATATATATTTAAAGATGTGATTAGCAAAAAATAATAATAAAAAAAAATCCTACAAAGATACCGATACAATTTTTGCAACGAAGAAGAAAAAATGATAAGACGAGAATAACAGCAAATGAAAAAGGAAGAAATTGACGATAAGGATAATAACGCAAGAATAGATATAAGGATGTGATAGGAAAAAAATAATGAAAAAAAAATCTACAAAGATACCGATACAATTTTTGCAACGAAGAAGAAAAAAATGATGAGACGAGAATAACAGCAAATGAAAAAGGAAGAAATTGACGATAAGGATAATAACGCAAGAATAGATATAAGGATGTGATAGGAAAAAAATAATGAAAAAAAATCTACAAAGATACCGATACAATTTTTGCAACGAAGAGGAAAAAAAAGATAAAACGAGAATAACAGCAAATGAAAAAGAAGAAACTGACGATAAGGATAATAACGCAAGAATAGATAAAAGGATGTGATTAGGAAAGGATTGGACTTACGCATAATCTCCATCAGTATTGCCAATAGCGCGTAATAGCTTACAAAGTTAAAACGCAATTTCTGTGTCGAAACTCAGGTATAACGAATCCCTTTTTTTAGCGTTAAATGAAGTAATTGAAGGTTAACGAACGGAAAAGAACAACGAAGGTAGAAATACGAAATATTGATAATTGAATGAAATAGGAAAAAAAATGTTTTATTAGCATCGTATTCCCAGTGGCCACCGACCGAAAGTAGAAATACGAAATATTGATAATTGAATGAAATAGAAAAAAAAGGAATGTTTGGATTTACTAGCATCGTATTCCCAGTGACTATCGTGTCCTTGTTAAAACATGAATATATTAAAAAAAAAAGATCGTTATTCTTAAATATGGAAGAGGTGATCGTATATGAATCGATATAAAAAAAAACGTATTTAATTAGAATCTACGAATCGTATAGGAATGGGCATTAGAAACGTATTTAATTAGAATCTAAGACTTTTCTCACTCTCCCTAAATTCGTTGTATGAGGGTGCCAAGGGTGCCATCTGTCACGCCATCTTGAGATTCTTGTGTCTGTACCCACGACCTACCCTTTCACCTTGGCACTTCTCCCTTACCCTCTCCCCCTTACCTTCCTCCGACCATCTCTTCCTCTTCCTTACACCTTTCTCTTACTTCTCTCCTCCTCTCTTTTACTCCATTTTCTTACTTCTCTTCTCCTCCTTCTCCCTTACCTTCCTCAGACCATCTCCTCTATTTTATTCCTTTCTCTTCTCTCCTCCTCCTTCTCCCTTTCTCTCTTACCTTCCTCCGACCATCTCCTCCTCTTCCTTACACCTTTCTCTTAGTTCTCTCCTCCTCCTTCTCCCTTTCTCCCTTACCTTCCTCCGGCCCTCTCCTCCTTTATTTTACTCCTTTCTCTTACTTCTCTCCTCCTCCTTCTTCCTTTCTCTCTTACCTTCCTCCTCCCCTCTCTTTCTCTCTTGCCTCTTTCTCTTGCTTCTCTCCTCCTCCTTATTCCTTTTCTCCCTTACCTTTCCTCCTCCCTCTCTCTTTTCTCTCTCTTACTCCTTTCTCTTACTTCTCTCCTCCTCCTTATCTCTTTCTCCCTTACCTTCCTCCGACTCTCTCTTCCTCTCTCTTACTCTATTTTCTTGCTTCTCTCCTCCTCCTTCTCCCTTTCTCTTAACCCCCTTATCGCTTATTTCCCCCTTACCCTCCTCTTCCGCTCTCCTCGTCCCTCTTACCCCTTTCTCTTACTTCTCTCCTCCCCCTCCTCCCTTTCTCTTAACTCTTTACCCTTTACTCTTGTTCTACTCTTCTCCATTGCTCTTTATTCCTCTCCTACCCTTTCTCCTCAATCCTCTCCTATTCTTTTCCTCCCTTTCTCTTGCTCTTCTTCTTACCCATTTCTTTTAACTCTTTACTCCCTCCTCCTCTCAAACCCTTAGCCATTTTCCTTACTCTTCTCCTCCTCCTTCTTACCCCTTTCTCCTTACTCCTCTTCCTCTTTAGCTTTTTGGATTATCCGGCTGTTTTTCTTAATCTTTGTCTTGTCATTATCGTACAGGTTTTATTCCATATTTTAGGTCTTAGGTTTCAGTATAGTAGGAGAGATGTTTTGATTTTTTTGTTTCTTATTCTCTGTTTGTCTGTTTGCCTTTATGTTTGTCTGTCTGTCTGTATGTATGTATGCCTCTGTCTGTCTCAGTAAAGTAAATCTGTCTCTGTCTGTCTGTCTCTCTCTCTTTTCTCTCTCTCTCTCTCTCTCTCTTTCTCTCTCTCTCTCTCTCTCTCTCTCTACTCTCTCTCTCTCTCTCTCTCTCTCTCTCTCTCTCTCACTCCTATTTTTAATTCTCATTTTTCCTTCGTCTAAATTCGTCCGGCATTTCTCCTTTTAGCCTTATTCGTCTCTCGTTGCCTAATTCATCTTTCTGTCCGTGACTTCAATACGTCATCTCGTTCTTTCTATCTCCTTTTTATCTTTCTTTCTTTCTGTTCTTTTCTTTCGTTTTCTGGTCATTATCATTATCTTTTTATCCCATTCTCCTATTTTTATATATATATATTTCTGGTATTTTCTTTATCGTTCTCTGTTCTCTGCTGTTGTTTCTCTTCCTCATGCTTCTCCTTCTCTTCCCTCCTCTCTCCTCGTTCTTCTTCTGTTCCGCTTTCCTCCTCATACTTCGTCTCCTTCTTCTTTTCCCTCATTCTTCTTTTCTTCCTCTTTTCTCCTCATACTTCTCCTCCTTCTCTTCCTCCTCCTCCTCCTCTTCCCTCACTCTTTTCTTCCTCATACTTCTCCTCCTCCTCCCTCACTCATTTCTTCCTCATACGTCTTCTCCTCCTTCTCCTCCCACATTCTTTTCTTCCTCATGCTTCTCCTCTTCCCTCATTCTCATTCTCTTTCTCTTTTCTCCCCATACTGCTGGTCCTCCTCTTCTTCCTCATGCTTCTCCTCCTCCCTTCTCTTCTCTCTCAATTCTTTTCCTCCTCATACTTCTTTCCGCCCCCTCCTCCCTCCTTCCCTCACTCTTTTCCTCCTCCTCTTCTCTTCATTCTTTTCTTCCTCCTTACTTCTTCTCCTCCTCTCCCTCTTCCCTCTCCTCTTTTCCTCCTCTTACTTCTCCTCCTCCTCTTCTCTCTTTCTTTTCTTCCTCATACTTCTCCTCCTCCTCCCTCACTCATTTCTTCCTCATACGTCTTCTCCTCCTTCTCCTCCCACATTCTTTTCTTCCTCATGCTTCTCCTCTTCCCTCATTCTCATTTTCTTTCTCTTTTCTCCCCATACTTCTCCTCCTCCTTTTCTTCCTCATGCTTCTCCTCCTCCTTCTCTTCTCTCATTCTTTTCCTCCTCATACTTCTTTTCCACCCCCTCCTCCTCTTCCCTCACTCTTTTCCTCCTCCTCTTCTCTCATTCTTTTCTTCCTCATACTTCTTCTCCTCCTCCTCTTCCCTCACTCTTTTGCTCCTCATACTTCTCCTCCTCCTCTTCTCTCATTCTTTTCTTCCTCATACTTCTTCTCCTCCTCCTCTTCCCTCACTCTTTTCCTCCTCATACTTCTCCTCCTCCTCTTCTCTCATTCTTTTCTTCCTCATACTTCTTCTCCTCCTCCTCCTCTTCCCTCATTCTCCTTGGATCTGCCATGTCCTCCGCCTCATCAGCTGTCGCCTCAGGGGATTCCCACTCCCAGGATTGTGCATGCATCCTCCCCCCTCCCCCATTCTCCCTCCTTCCCTCTTCCTATTCTCCTCCTCTTCCTTGGCCTTCCTTTTCTTCGTGCTTCCTTCTCCTTCCTTCCTTGTTCCTCCTTGTGCACCTTTTCTCCCTCTTTTTCCTTCTTCTCCTCCTTCTCCTCGTTTCTCCCTCCTTCTCCGTTCTCCCGCTTTATCCTTCTCTCCTTCTTCCTCCGCCCTCTTTCTCCTTGTTCTTCCCTCCTTCTCCGTCCTTCCTCCTTCTACTTCCCTCCTTCCTCCTCTTTATCTTCTTGATAGATTTATCCATATTTATCTGTTTATCTGTCTTCTTTTCTCTTATTTTCTATTCTCTCTCTTCGCTCTCTCTCGCTCTTCTCTCTCTCTCTTCTCTCTCTCTCTCTCTCTCTCTCTCTCTCTCTCTCTCTCTCTCTCTCTCTCTCTCTCTCTCTCTCTCTCTCTCTCTCTCTCTCTCTCTCTCTCTCTCTCTCTCTTCTCGTTTCTCTCTCTTTCTAGAATTCATCCACCAACCTATCTCCATCTTCCAATCCCCCGATCTCCCGTCCATCTTTCTTACCTATCTCCCTATCCATCTCAATCTCTCCTTGTATTCCCTTTTATCTCTTTCTCTCCATTCTCCTCTTTCTCCTCCCCCCCCACCTACCCTCTATCTCCTGTCTACCCCCTCCCACCCCATCCCCCCATTTCACCCCTCACCCCATCCCCCCATTCACCCCCCACCCACGCCCCTCCCCACCCACCCCCATTCACCCCCCGCCCACGCCCCTCATCGCACCAAACTCCCTATCAGCTAGAAACCGCCCGTAGTGTCCAGGCATTCCTCGGCGTGGGCGGACTAAAGTGTTTTGTGGGCGTGTCCTTGAGATATGTCGGTATTTGTGTCTTCAAACATAAGGCTGATTGTTTGGAAATGGTTGGGGAAGTCTGGGGCGGTGTGCTTATGTGTAGATATATCTGGGTGTGCGGGTGTGTATTTATATGCTACTGTGTGTGTGTTGTTCGTTTGTGTGTGTGTGGGAGTGTGTGTGTTTGTGTTTGTGCTTGTGTGTTTTTTTGTGTGTGTGTATTTGTGCTTCTGTGTGTGTGTGTGTGTTTGTATTTGTGTTTGTGTTTCTGTGTTTGTGTGTTGTGTGTGTGTTTGTCATTTGTGTTTCTGTTTCCGATGTGTGTAGTAGTAGGGGGGACAGGGGGGTCATGCGCTGGTCTGAGGAGCAGTATTAACCTGTGTAGATATATGCTGTGGTGTGCGGGTGTGCTGTATTTATACCTGTCTACTGTTTGTGGTGTTGTGTGAGTTGGAAATTTGTGTGTGTATTGTAAGTTTGTGTAATTATTGTGTGTGTGTGTGTGTAACTGTATTTGTGTTTTAATGTTTACTGTGTGTGTGTGTGTGTGTGTGTTTTTATTGTGTGTTGTGATACTTTCTGTGCATGTGCATGTCAGTGTGTATGTGTGTGTGTGGGATGGGTGTCTGGGGCTAGGTGTGCTTATGTGTAAGATATACCTCTGGAGGTGTATGCGGGTGTAGTATTTTATATGCTACTGTGTGTGTGTGTTGTATGTTTGTGTGTGTGTGAGAGTGTGTGTGTGTAAGTTTGTGTGTGTTGTTAGTTGTGTGTGTGTGTTTGTATTTGTGTTTGTGTTTCTGTGTGTGTGTGTGTGTTTGTGTTTCTGTGTGTGTGTGTGTGTGTTGTGTGTGTGTGTGTTTGTATTTGTGTTTGTGTTTCTGTGTGTGTGTGGGTGTCTGAGGCGGTGTGCTTATGTGTAGATATATCTGGGTGTGCGGGTGTGTGTATTTATATGCTACTGTGTGTGTGTGTGGTGTTCGTTTGTGTGTGTGTGGGAGTGTGTGTGTGTAAGTTTGTGTGTGTGTGTGTTTGTATTTGTGTTTGTGTTTCTCTCTGTGTGTGTAGGTGGGTGTGAGTTTGTGTGTGTGTATTTGTGTTTGTGTTTCTGTGTATGTGTGTGGGTATGTGTAAGTTTGTGTGTGTGTGTCTGTATTTGTGTTTGTGTTTCTGTGTGTTTGCGTTTTCCCGTCTTTCAATCTCTCATATCTTCTCTCTATCTCTCCATTTAATTATGTAACTATATGATTGTGGGAATCTATTTTTTACATTTTTTTACAAGTTCACATATGACTCATATGATATAGATTGTCTTTTATCATCATTCATCTCATACCAATCATAAATTAAAAAATAAAAAATCCTTAGGTAAAGCGTAATTTTCTGAAACTGGCATACATAACCGAAATAAATTGAAAAATCCCTATAAACATGTAATAAAAATTTCTTTGCGTTTCTTCACAAAGCCGTTTGGAAATCTGAATATATCTTACATTAAAATGAAAAATGTTCTCTCTGATTTATTTGGTTCGTTTTAATTTAAGATATATTAGTATAATTAGATTTCTATTTTGTGTTGTTGATTTTATATTGTATCGCATGAAGAAGATGCATTTTGAATACAATGTAAAATTTCTAAGATTTTTGGATTTATTTGTTTGTGATTCTACTACCAAGGCGTATGATGATAATGAAAATAATAAGAATAGATAAAGATATACATATGTAATACTTTACTGTGTTGATATAGTGTAAAAAAAACGTAGACAATGAATAGTTGTTTTTCTTTGCAATACATCTATAATTCTCTCTCTCTCTCTCTCTCTCTCTCTCTCTCTCTCTCTCTCTCTCTCTCTCTCTCTCTCTCTCTCTCTCTCTCTCTCTCTCTCTCTCTCTCTCTCTCTGTCGTTATCTCTCTCTCTCTAATAGACAAGTAAACAAATAAGCAAAAAAAAAGAAACATAAAAAGATCGATAGACGGACAAACAAACAAACAAAAAATAAAAACACCAACACCAACAAACACATAAAACCACATTCTTCAAAAAATACACACACACATCATACACCCATATCCCCCCCTCCCCCCCCCCCCCCATACACACCTTAGAAACGATAAATATACGAAGACTTTTTAAAAAATTATTCGCGCAGTCCCGATACAAACGGCCCTAGCACGTGACCTCCTATAACGAATGTAATAGAAATAGATCGTTTTTCACGCTGGTTCCGAGTGAAGAACAGCGGGTAGGGCTATTCAGTGTATATGTCATAATTATGGGTGCTTTTGTATGGCGTGGAGAGAGGGAGGGAAGGGGGTGGAGGGAGGGGAAGGGAGGAAAAGGAGGAAGGAGGTGGGAAGGAGAAAGGGAGGGAGGGGGAGGAGGGAGGGAGGAAGGGGGAGGGAGGAAGGAGGAGGGAGGGGAAGGGAGGAGGGAGAAGGAGGAGAGGAGAGGGAGGGGAAGAAGGAGGAGAGGAAAGAAGAAGGAGAGGAGATGGAGGGAGGAGAAAGAAAGAAAGAGAGGGAGAGAGAGAAAGAAAGAAGAGACGGAGAGGGAGAAGGAGGGAAGGGTAGAAAGAGGGAGAAAGAGAGAGAGAGAGAGAGAGAGAGAGAGAGAGAGAGAGAGAGAGAGAGAGAGAGAGAGAGAGAGAGGATTAAACGTATTATTGCTATCAGTATTCTTAACAGCATTATCGTTAATGATTTATTATCACTGTTGATATTTTTATCCATATTGGCATTAATATAATTATCATTGGTATCACTATTGCTATTAGTATCATTATTA
>NC_091584.1:24002595-24010095 GCF_042767895.1 Penaeus vannamei
AACGACGATAAAAAACACGATAATAAAGACGATATAAAAACGGATTGTCGTGAGATAAGCCCCAGTCATCAGCGCTAATTGAATGGAGTTAAAGCGACATCGTTCTTGGTATAAAAATGACTAAAAAAGAGAGAGAGAATAAAAAAAAAAATCGAAGGAAATTTTTGAAGAAAAAAAGCGAAAACTAACAGACAGCTGATGTTTGATTTGATCACAACAATCAGATAAGCTTGCCCAGCGGAGTTAAAGTCAAGATTTCGAGGTGAATATTTGAGTTAAAAAAATAAAGAGAGAGAGAGAGAAAAAAAAAGAAGAAAAAAAAGGCGGAACGGAAAAGAAATCGACATGAAAATTGACTAAATGGCAACTGTGGCCACTCGCGTTCGTGGTATAAATATTTTTTTTTTTTTTTTTTTTTTTTTTTTTTTTTTTTTTTTGTAAACGCTACTAAAAAACTGACTGCAGAGACATATAAGGTAGGCTTATTACTAGATCATTCAGTAAAGCGGTTACTATGATATGATAATTATATACATCATTGTGATATGCTTTATTCTTTCATTAATCCTTTGTTATTTTCTTCAGTACTTGTCCAGTTCGGTTGTTTTGTATTTTATATTTGAACTACGTCGACGCATATTTATCGGAGAATAGACAGGTAGATAGATAGATACACACACACACACACACACACACACACACACACTAGCACACACTCTCTCTCTCTCTCTCTCTCTCTCTCTCTCTCTCTCTCTCTCTCTCTCTCTCTCCCTCCCTCTCTCTCTCTCTCTCCTCTCTCCTCTCTCTCCTCCCTCCCTCCCTCTCACCCTCCCCTCTCACCCTCCCCTCTCACCCTCCCCCTCTCTCTCCCTCTCTCTCTCTCTTTTCTTATCTCTCTCTTTCTGTCTCTCTATCTCTCTCTCTCTCTCTCTCTCTCTCTCTCTCTCTCTCTCTCTCTCTCTCTCTCTCTCTCTCTCACACACACACACACACACACACACACACACACACACACACACACACACACACACACACACACACACACACACACACACACACACACACACATCTACATATCTACCTACATGAACGTACACATATCACTGTACACACATAAACAAGTTTGTGATCCCAGCTACACACAAAAAAAATTCTTCACTTGTATAACACAATTACGAACTGAAACTGTGCTTTAAGATTTGACAAGCCACCAAAAGCGAGTAATACGATTCGTTGTGGTCGATGAAGGGGGGGGGGGGGTCTTTTAGAACCTCCCCCCTCCCCGCTTTTTTTTTTTTGTCTTCTTTCTACCCCTTTCCTCTCTACCTTTTCTCATTTTTTTCCTTGTTCTGTTTTCGTTTTCGTTTTTTTTTGTCTTGGTTTCTCTCTTCCTTCTTTCTATCTCTCTTTTTTTTATTGAAGTTTTATCCTCTTCTTATTTTATTGATTATTCTTCTTTCTATATTTCCTCTATTTCCCTTTTTACTAGTATATCGTATACTCTCTGCCAATTCTCTACGTCCACTAACCTTATCTTAAATAACGTACAGGTAGTTCTAGTCGACAAACCTAAATGTAAGCTCCACATACAAGTAAAAAAAAAAATGTCTGTTCTATATAGATTCCACATACAAGTAAAAAAAAAATGTCTGTTATGTATAGATTCCACATACAAGTAAAAAAAATGTCTGTTATATATAGATTCCACATACAAGTAAAAAAAAAATGTCTGTTATGTATAGATTCCACATACAAGTAAAAAAAATGTCTGTTATATATAGATTCCACATACAAGTAAAAAAAAAAAGTCTGTTATATATAGATTCCACATACAAGTTAAAAAAAAATGTCTGTTATATATAGATTCCACATACAAGTAAAAAAAAAATGTCTGTTATATATAGATTCCACATACAAGTATAAAAAAAAATGTCTGTTATATATAGATTCCACATACAAGTATAAAAAAAAATGTCTGTTATATATAGATTCCACATACAAGTATAGAAACTGTATATTATATATATACTGATTAAGATCGTATTTGTACCACATAATATGCCTATGTCTTCATACCGTAACACCGCTTTCCCGCCATCTGACAACCACTAGCCCACTAACACATCCTTAAAACACACTTCCAATAAAAACAAAGAAATAGTAATAATAATAAATGATACTACACACACATACACTCTGACGTCACCCACTCACTCGTCCGAATGCGTGCGAGTGTGGGAACTTTGAGGACAAGAGAATCTCTGTGTGGACTTATTTATCTCAAACACTCATCCATAACACACATTTCCTACCAAAAACAAACAGACAAACAAACAAAAATCAACACACACACACATCTCCTAAACACACAAGTCCTAAAAAAAAGAAGAAAAAAAACACACACACACACACTCTTCATTAACACACACAATTCCAAAACACACACACACACACACACTCCTCCTTAACACAATTAAAAAAAAAAAAAAAAATACACACTCACACCTCTCACACGTCACCTCAAACACACTCACACACACACACACACACACACACTTCCTTAACACACACACACAAAAAAAAATACACACACTCACACCCCTCCCACACGTCACCCATAATCCCCAACCCCGCCAACCCCACCCCCCACCCCGGCGTGCGAGTGCGTGCGAGTGTGGGAACATAGAGCACAAGGAGAAGCGACGTTGGGGACTACATTATATTAACAAATGGGGCTAGCCTAATGAGTCCGCGTAGGTGTAGCTCCACAATGTTACTAATAAGAGGTCCTGCCTGCCTCGTAATGGCCGCTCAGACAGAGAGGAATAGCTTGGCGCGCATCGGCATTTTTCAGTTAAAAGTGTTTTATTTTATGTGTGTTTGTTTGTTTATTTGTTTCAATATATTTCTGGTGTTGTGTTTTTTCATTATTTCTTATTTGTTTGTTTGTTTGTTTGTTTGGTCCGACGTTTTTTTCAGTTAAAAGTGTTTTATTTTATGTGTGTTTGTTTGTTTATTTGTTCCGATATATTGATGTTGTGTTTTTTTATTGTTTCTTATTTGTTTGTTTGTTTATTTGGTCCGACGTTTTTTTTTTTAGTTAAAAGTGTTTTATTTATGTTTTTTTGTTTATTTGTTCCGATATTTGTTTTAGTTAAAAGTGCTTTCTTTTAATTTGTTCTGTTTGTTTGTTTGTTTCGATATTTTTTCAGATAAAAGTGTTTTATTTATTTCTTGTGTGTTTTTTTTTATTTAAATGTTTATTTGTTTATTTTGTGTGTTTGTTTGTTTTTTGTTTATTTGTTTATTGCTCGAGACAAAGACAGAGAGAGAGAGAAAGAGCGAGCGAGAGAGAGAGAGAGAGAGAGAGAGATTGAGAGAGAGAAAACCGAGAGAGAGAAGAGACAGAGAGAGAGAGAGAGAGAGATTGAGATAGATAGATTAGAGAGAGATGAGAGAGAGAGAGAGAGAGAGAGAGAGAGAGAGAGAGAGAGAGAGAGAGAGAGAGAGAGAGAGAGAGAGAGAGAGAGAGAAAGAAGTATATTTATTCAGTTTTAGAAGCAATTGGAAAAATAGTGATTTTTTATTATCGATAAATCCAAATCAAAATCACTTAGACACCCAGTATATAAAATTAAATAAAAATCTAACTCCACCTCCCGTATATCAAGATGATCCCTAATTTATTCACCCCATCAGTAATATCATTAAAGTTACGAATACCCTTAAATATTCATAATCAATTACATCTTTGTTATGCTGAATCTAATGGCCGGGTTTGATACGGCGAGCTATCCATCAAATCCATCTAATCCGAATTTCTTACGATAATCAACGCCCTCTATCTGATATATGGATCACTAAACCTCTAATACGGTACTCGGTTATCCGGAATTTCCGTAGCCTCGAATACGGTTACGCGTGGAATAGAATTTCGTAATTTTTTGATGGCGTTTTAAGAACATTTATTTGGATTTCCACGCTCTTCGGTTGTGTCTCATCCCCCCCCATCCCCTCCCCCCGGCCCCCTCCCCCTTCCCCCTTCCCCCTCCTTCATCCTTTCCCATTCCCCTTCCTTCCCCCTTCCCCCCCTTCCTTCCCCCTTCCCCTTCCCCCTTCCCCCTCCCTTCCCCTTTCCCCCTTCCCCCTTCCATCCCTCTTCCCCCTTCCTTCCCCCTCTCCTTCCCCCTTCCCCCTTCCCCCTTCCCCCTTCCCCTTTCCCCCTTCCCCTTCCCCACTTCCCCCTTCCCCTTCCCCTTACCCCCCCCTCCCCTCTTACCCCGGACCCGTGCGTATCTCGGTTTACTGTGGGTGGGGAGAGATGGCGCTGGGTAGGCCTATCTGCTAGGCTTTATCGGGAAAGATTCTTAATGCGCTGGAACGGACGGTGTGAAGGAAAAGGTTATTGTGTTTGAGTTGAGAGAAAAGGGGTATTTTTTTCTTGTTTTAGTGTTATTATTATTTTTTTTTCTTGGGTTGTTCGTTGATTTTGAGGTGTTTTGAGTTTTTGTTTGTTTATTTTTTATGTTTTTTTGTGAAACTTGTGTTTGGGTCGGATTTTTGTGTTTATTGGGTCACTTGTCGTGAAACTTTTATGAATTTTGTTTCAATTGTTTTATTTACGTAATGTCAGTTTGTGATCTAAGTGTGATTGTCTGTTGATTTAATGATTTTCCGAGTTCGTATATGAGATACCGAATTATCTCATCTTTCACCGTCATATGTTGTTGGTTTTTGCACACATAATGTGCTCATTCTTGCAAAAAAAAAACTCCGTTAGCGCCTGGGAATATAATGTTAACCGGCTTTTACAAACACAGAGAGTCGGAAGAAAAACAAAAATCCAAATCACATCCTATCGATCAATTTGCGAGAATCGATCGTTCAGAATCCGCTACCGTTAAACAGTCGATCCAAATTGACTCCGAATCAGATCATTTAGCAAAATTAGACCATTCCCGCGACATAACCGGTAGCTTCACGCTCATTGGTCGAGGACAAAAAAGGGGGCGGAGCGTACGAGAGTTTTCATTATCAGCGAGCCAATCAGGGCACGCGCGCTGCTTTTTGTGTCAGATCTTATCGTCGTTTATTGTCTTACATTGTCATTTAGGTGATTTTATATGTCACTTTGCGAGTGGCTTATGCCCGCCGTGTTCCGTCGCTTCTGTAAATTTAGAGATAAAAGCACTTGGTACTTTTTTGAGAAGGTGTGGGGTGACGGGGAGGGGAGAGGGAGGGGGGGGGTCTTTTTGTTTTGTTTGAATGAAGTAAATTATAATTTTTTTGTTGTTGTGGCTGAGTTTAGTTCGTTCTTTTCCTTGTATTTATTTTGTGTTTAGTGTTTGCAATGTTAAAATATAATCCGAGGATTTCTATTATCTTTTTCCTATCTGTGAAAGTATTTATATTCTATATTCCGTTCATTTTCCATTACAAATATTTTTTTTTCGATCGTCGAAAATTTTCCTTTTCTATCTTTCACAAAAACTCGTGATTTTTTTTTTTTTTTTTGAGCTATTATCGGCTTCCTCTTTCCTTTTTTTTTCTTCCCCTCTCTTCCTTCCCCAATTCCCGCTTTCAGCCTCCTTAACCCTTCAGTTCCCCTCCTTTCCCCTCCTTCTTCCCCCTCCCCTCCTCTCCCCATCGCCCTATTCTTCCAAACTTCACTCCTCTTCCTTTTCCCCTCCCTTCCTCTCCTCCTCTCCTGTTTCCCCATCTTTTCTCACTATCCTTTCCCCCTCTCCTCTTCCCCTCCTCCCTCCCTTCCTCTTCTCCTTCCCTCCTCTCTTACCCCATCTTCTCTCCCTATCTTTCCCCCCTCTCTTTCCCCTTCCCCCACTCTCCCTCTTCCCCCTTCCCCCTTCCCTCCCACTCCCCCTATTCCCCCTTCCCCCTTCCCCCTCTTCTTCCTCTCGTCCCCAATTCCATCTTCTCTCTCTCTCTCTCTCTCTCCCTCCCTCCCTCTCTCTCTCTCTCTCTCTCTCTCTCTCTCTCTCTCTCTCTCTCTCTCTCTCTCTCTCTCTCTCTCTCTCTCTCTCTCTCTCTCTCTCCCTCCCTCCCTCCCCCCCTCCTCTCTCTCTCTCTCTCTCTCTCTCTCTCTTTCCTTCTCTCTCTCTCTCTCTCCTCTCTCTCTCTCTCTCTCTCTTCCTCTCCTCTCTCTCTCTCCCTCCCCCCCCCTCTCTCCCCCTCTTTCTCTCTCTCTCTCTCTCTCTCTCTCTCTCTCTCTCTCTCTCTCTCTCTTTCCTTCTCTCTCTCTCTCAGGTTACAAAATGCCGTCAAAGCGCATTTTCTTTAGCTACGCGATAAGATCCGACTTGAGGTCTTCTGCCAAGATTCCGCCGAGTGGCTGCCTTTCCTTTTGAAGACGAACGAGGGGGGAGGGAAGGAATGAATGAAGAGTGGAAGAAGAGGTGAGAGAGAGGGGGGAGGTGGGAGAGGGGGTGGGAGGGGAGGAGGGGGATAGGAGAGATGGGAGAGGAGAAGATAGAGAGGTGGAGATGGAGATAGAGAGGAAGGAGGAGAAGGGAGATGAGAGATGGAGGAGAGAGAAGGGAGAAGAGAGAGAGAGGGGAGGGAGAAGATAGCGAGGTGGGAGATGGAGAGAGAGAGGAGGGAGAAGAGGTAGAAGAGAGAGAGAGGAGGGAGAAAGAAGAGAGATAGAGGAGGGAGATGGAGAGAGAGAGAGGAGAACGCGATATGGTGATTGCAGTGTAGTAAATTATTTTTATTTATTAATTATTATGTTTTATTTTTTCTTTTGCTATATCATTTTCATCATTATCTCTATCACTTTCATCAACATCGTCGTTATCATCCCTACCATCATCATCACCATCATCATCACCAACTTACATCATTATAATTATCATAACCGTTACTATCGCCATCATCATCATCATTACCATCACCATTACCATTATCATTAACATAAATAGATAAAAAAAAACACAAAATACACGAGAAAAAATACAACAAGCAAATATAACAAAAAAATGAATAAATAATTGAGGTCGGGAGGTTGAAAAGACAGGGTGGAGGGTAGGAGAGGGTAGGAGGGGGGGGGGTAAAAGAAGAAAGGAGAAACAGACGACGAAAGATAAGTAGATTTTTCTCCCTCACTCTACCCAAACCCGTTCTGCTTTCGGGTGCAAGATAACGCTAATGAGAGAGAGGGAGAGAGAGAGAGGGGAGGGGAGGGAGAGAGAGGAGAAGAAGGGGGAGGGGAGGGAGAAGGAGAGAGAGAGACAGAGGGGAGAGATAGAGAGAGAAGGGAGAGAGAGAGAGAGAGAGAGAGAGAGAGACAGAGAGAGAGAGAGAGAGAGAGAGAGAGAGAGAGAGAGAGAGAGAATCAGACACAGATACCCATACACAAACACCCAACGTAAAAGAGAACGATAAAAAACGAAAAAATAAAGATAACTCGAAACAGAAATAAAAATAGCGCAAGAGGATAGACGAGGAGCAAGAACAGTAAAAGGGGGAAGGACAAGGAGGCGG
>NC_091584.1:24015095-24020095 GCF_042767895.1 Penaeus vannamei
TACGTCTCTGTTGCGTTTTTGCTACGTTTTGGCTATTTCCGCTACCTTAAACGTCACTGTTACGTCCTTTGCTACGTCTTCTTTATTTTCGCTGTGTCTCCGCTTCGTTTACGTTACATGTCTCAGTATACGTTGTTTTTCGCTACTTTTCGCGTTATGTTTTTGTGTCTCTGTGACGATTCTGATATTCATGCTACGTTTCCGCTACATCCTCTCTGGTTCCGCTACATTTTTTCGCTATCTCCCATACCTCCTCTGAGTCTCCGCTACGTTTATCTTCTGTCTCCGCTAAATCTCCTTCCTTTCTCCGCCTTATCTCCGTCACCGCCACTTCTCCTTTCTCTTTCCGCTGTCTGCTCTCCTCTTCCGCTACATCTTCGTCGCCGCTACGTCTTTCTTCCTTTCCTTTTTCTCTCTGTCTCCTCTGTCTCCTCTACGCTTTATTTGTATTTTCGCTGTCTCCGCTAAGCTCTCCTTGGTCATTGCTACATCGCTCTCGTTCTCCGCTACGTTTCTTTTTCATATCAGATTAATTTCCGCTATCTCCGCTACTTCCCTTTTGTATCTTCGCTAGGTCTCCGCTAAATCGCAGCTGTCTTCGCTAGGTCTCTGCTAAATCTCCGCTAGGTCTACATCAGGTTTCCGCTAAATCTCCGTTGCGTCACCGCTAGGTCTCCGCTAAGTTTCCGCTGTCTCCGCTAGGTCTGTACCAGGTTTCCGGTTCATCTCCGCTATGTCTCCACTAGGTCTCCGCTAGGTCTCTGTTAAATCTCCGCTAGGTCTATACCAGATTTCCGCTAAATCTTCGATACGTCACCGGTAGGTCTTCGCTAAGTCTCCGCTAAATATACGCTAGGTCTATACCAGATTCCCGCTAAATCTCCGCTATCCGCTAGGTCTATACCAGATTCCCGCCAAATCTCCGCTAAATCTCCGCTAGGTCTCTACCAGATTTCCGCTAAATGTTCGCCAAATCTCCGCTACGTCACCGCTAGATCTCCGCTAGGTCTCCGCTAGGTCTATACCAGATTTCCGCTAAATCTCCGCTAGGTCTATACCAGATTCCCGCCAAATCTCCGCTACGTCACCGCTAGATCTCCGCTAGGTCTCCGCTACGGGGGCGCCGAGAACCCCAAAGGCGGTCTCCTTGCGGTCGACCGAGCCATAAAAAAAGAAGAAAAACGGGCCAAACCTTCACCCTTTCTGTCCATATTTAGAGTGCTTTCATGGACTCGGAAAATGGGGAAGCTTCGAGACATGGTTGGAGCGCGACTGGGGGTGAGGGAGGTGAGGCAATGGGGGAGAGAGGGAGAAAGAGAAAGAGAAAAGAAAGGAAGAGAATGAGAGAGCGAGAGACGGAGAATCATTGATGAATTATGTAATATAAAAAGAGGGAAAGAAGTAAAGTCATTTAACCCATTTATATCAATATTTCTTCGATGCAAAGCGTGAGAGGGAAAAAGAGAAGGAGAAAGAGAAAAGAAAGAGAATGAGAGATACCGAGACAGAGAATCATCGTCGAATTACCTAATATAAAGAGAGGGAAAGAAGTAAAAGAAGGAAAACCATTCTTCTCTTTTATATCAATATTTCTTCGGTGCAAAACGTGAGAGTTTGAAAAATAGAAGGAAAGAAAGAGAATGAGAGATACCGAGACAGAATCATCGACGAATGACCTAATATAAAGAGAGGGAAAGAAGTAAAAGAAGGAAAACCATTCTACCCATTTATATCAATATTTCTTCGGTGCAAAACGCGAGAGTTTGAAAGAGCGGGGACAGAGGACATATTACCGGCGACATTGTTCGTGTAAAACTGGCCGGCTTTTCTGCGGTTTGGCGCGGCCGCTACGCCTGTGTCTGGGTGGGTGCTTGTGACTGCGACTTCAACCTCTACTAATTACTTCTACTACTTCAATCCTCTTCGTAAACGCTTATACATTTACGAAATATTCATTACTCTATACTTAATTACAAAATGTATGATTTGGTATTGTGATTTCAGCCCAGAGTAAAATTAAGGATAACTTAAATCTCGCACGCACGGAAACGGAAGGACACACCAAAATGATAGCGTCACCTAACACCAAATTTATTCTTCGTCCTCTATGGATATTTATCCTTCGTAAAATGAAGCAAAATATTCTTGATTGTAATGAACATAATGATGGTGGTGATACTGATAATGATGATAGTGTAATGATAATGGTGATTGTGATAATAATAATGATGCTATTTATATAATGTTAATGATAATGTAAATGGTAAAAGAATATCAATAATAATGATACTGACAATATTGATAAAAATGATGATAACAGTAATAATAGTAATAATAATGATAACTACAATAATAATAATAATAATGACGATAATAACAATAATAATGATAATGATGACAATATTAGTGAAATAATAATGACGATAATTATCATAACAAAAATAACAACCAATAATAACAATAAAAATAATAACAATGATAGAAATAAACCTGAAAATGTCTCCCAAAATTCCCAAAGAATAACGAGAGAGAAAAAAGCGAAAGTATTGTCAGAAATATGACATAAAACGTCAAAAAAAAGTAAAATAAAATATAAAGATGGGGAATAATGAAATAGATAGAAAATACTGATATGTCGAGAGAGAACGTTGGAAATGGCGATAACGAATCAGAGACGAAGAGAGATGAAATGATAAAAGCAAAACTGAAACGGTTATACGTACGTGGATGTGTGTGTGTGTGTGTGTGTGTGTGTGTGTGTGTATGTGTGTGTGTGTGTGTGTGCGTGTGTGTGTGTGTGTGTGTGTGCTTTAGTGTGTACATACAGTATACATACATAGGAATACACGCAAAGATACACACACACACACTCATATGCGCGCACACAAACACACACACACACACACACACACACACACACACACACACACACACACACACACACACACACACACACACACACACACACACACACACACACACATACACACACACACACAAATACACATACGCACAGTTATGTACAGTATATGTTTGTGTGTATGTGTGTATTTTTGTGTATACATACAGATAATGGGATTCAAATGAATAACTAATTATTTATTCTTTACCTATCATTTGTTTATTTCAAGGATTGCCGTGATTTTTCATTTTTTTCATTTTCTTCTTTTTTTCTGTCCCCTTTCCACTCTTTCTTGCTCTCTTTCTTATACTTACATTTATAGCAACAGGGACCTTCTTATCGCAACGATAGATATAGTTCTTGTTGTATATATCTACTATTTTTTTTATTGATTTAATTTCAATATATGTATATGTATATGTATACACACACACACACACATACACACACACACACACACACACACACACACACACACACACACACACACACACACACACACACACACACACACACACACACACACACACACACATATATATATATATATATATATATATATATATATATATATATATATATATATATATATATATACGTATATATATATATATATATATATATATATATATGTATGTATATATTTATATATATATATATATATATATATATATATATATATATATATATTTATATATATATATATATATATATATATATATATATATATATATATATATATATATATGTATATATATTGATAACGGTCATTTACACAATTAACATTCGCAATTGCAATAATATCAACTATAATCCTTTTCATTGATGACTTGCAATTTTCAGAAGCATTGTAAAAGAAAAAAAAAACATAAAAATAATTCTTGTTTTACCTACTTCCCAGCTGGGAAAAAATATATATAAACACATATATACACCATAACAAAATATACAGATACAATCTCCGCCATTTTTCCGTTGACTTGCAAATGCTTTTGTTCTTCCAATCTTGCATATATTATCCGTTCTGAAAAGGAAGTTGAAATTTGACGCAAAGTAGATGTATTTCGCTCAACATTCGCTATTCTTGCATTGTGTTTTTGTCAAGGATTTTACGTCATGGAGTGATAACGTGAGGATCTGTAATGATCGGGGTCCTTCTCTATAGCGAATGCGACAAAGTAACGAATGTGTGAAAGTGTGATGTGTATGTTTTATTTTTTTATTTTTTCGTTGATGTTTTAATTTTTGTTTTTATTGTTGATGTTTTATTTTTTGTTATTATTGTTGTTTTGATTTCTATTATTGTTGCTGTTGTTTTTGTTATTATTATGGTTGTTAACAGTGTTCTTGTTTTGTTATCATTATTATTGTTATCATTATTGTTATTATCATCATCATTATTATCATTATTATTATCATTATCATTATTATTATTATTATCATTCGTAGTAGTTATATCATCATTATCATTATGTACACGTATGCATATAATAAAGATAATAACAGTAAAAATTAGAAAAAAAAACTATTGCCAATAACCAATTTCCATTAGCATTACCATCACGGCAATACCAAGCACTAACAACCACTGCTACCATTATTACCAACACCACCTCGTTGTTGCAGCTCTCACCGCTACCATACAAATGCAGTAATGAGACGGTACGTAAAATAATTTGTAATTTCATCACTGGGTTTCAATTTGCATGACCGTTCGGCATTTTTTAATTGGTGATTTAGTGTTTGTGAATATTATGTCGTTATTGTCTTTCTTTTCGCATTCGTTTCTCCTTTTTCGTTTCGTTTTTGTCTCTTTTATTTTTGTTATTGTATTTTTGTCTTTTCGTTTTTTTTTAATTTTTATTCCTCTTTTTTGTCTTTCTCTTAATCTTCATTGCTTTTCGTTCTCTTTCGAACTCTCTCTGTCTGTCTGTCTGTCTCTCTCTCTCTCTCTCTCTCTCTCTCTCTCTCTCTCTCTCTCTCTCTCTCTCTCTCTCTCTCTCTCTCTCTCTGTTTTCTTGTTTCTTCTCTTCCTATCCTTTCTTTTGCACTTCCTTCTTCTCCTCTCTCTTGCGATCTTTTGACTTTCTCCCTCCTT